>NC_090875.1:42012335-42019835 GCF_036669935.1 Montipora foliosa
TTTTCTATGTGCACTAGTTTGCCCATGTCTTATTGTTTGTCTGTGTTTCCTTTAGAGTGCCATGTCTTAGTGTTTAGCTGCGCTCTTGCACGGCAGTGTTTGTGTCTTTATGTTCACTAATGTACCTGTGTTTTAGTGTTCCTATGGGCTCTATTTCTTAGTGTTTGCATGTACCGTCTAGTGTTCTCTTCCACGCCAGTGTTGCTGTCTGTGTGTGTACTATTGTGCCTGTCTCTTAGTATTTTTCTGTACTCCTGGAAGTCATTGTCTCTATGTCTTTGTGTTCTTTGTATTATACTCTTTTGCATCTGTGTCTTAGTGTGAGAATGTACTCTTGTGCATGTGTGTCTTTACGTTAGTGTTTGTATGTAATCTTATGCATCTGTGCCTCAGTGTTTGCATTTACTGTGGTGCATCTGTGTCTTAGTGTTTGTATGTACTCTTGCGCATCCATGTCTCATTTTTATGTAACCTTGCGCATCTGTGTCTTAGTATTTGTATGTACTCTTGTGAACTGGTGTCTCATTCTATGTATATACTCTTGTTCTGTCCTTTATTGTTCATATGTACTTTTGTGCATCTGTGCCTTAGTATTTGTATGTACTCTTGTCCACTGGTGTCTTATTGTTTGTATGTACAGTCTTTTCCATCTGAGTCTTTGTTTGTTTGTAATATATGTATATGTCTTGTGCACCAGTGTCTTTAAGTGTGCGTATGTGCTTTTGTCCACTGCTGTCTCATTGTTTGTATGTACTCTTGTTCATCTGTGTCTTAGTGTTCACATGTACTCTACTTCATCTATGTCTTAGTGTTTGTATGTCTTATGCGTGAATGTTTTAGTCACTTCAGGGGAAATAGTCCATTTTTAAAAGGCTGTTTTTTTTTAAACTAGACATGTAAGGTGTCTTGAAGTATCATTTAATTAAAAAAGTCCTAGGAGGCATTCACAAATTTACAAAATGGTTGCTATTTGCTGACACGACAACACAGAAGAAAAGAACTAAATGTAGTATTTGAGTCTTGTGTGCCAGAATCTCTGATTTTCTATGTGCACTAGTTTGCCCATTTCTTATTGTTTGTCTGTTCTCTTATGCACCGGTGTCTCTGTGTTTCTGTGTCTCTGTGTTTGTATTTCCTTTAGAGTGCCACGTCTTAGTATTTGGCTGCGCTCTTGCATGCCAGTGTTTGCGTCTTTATGTTCACTAATGTACTTGTGTTTTAGTGTTCCTATGTGCTCTATTTCTTAGTGTTTGCATGTACCGTCTAATGTTCTCTTCCGTGTCAGTATCACTGTCTGTGTGTTTACTATTGTGCCTGCCTCTTCGTATTTGTCTGTACTCCTGGACGCCATTGTCTCTGTGCCTTTATGTTCACTAGTGTGCCCTGTCTCAGTTTTTGTCTGTAATCTTGCACGTCACTGACTGTTCAATAATGTGCCCATGTATTAGTATTTTTGAGCTCGCCAGTGTCAGTGTCTGTACAGTATGTTCACTGGTGTGCCACGTCTTAGTGTTTGTCTTTATTCTTGCTCGCCACTGTCTGTGTCTGTATGTTAGCTGGTGTGTCCTATCATAGTGTTTCTCTGTACTCTTCTTTGTCAGTGTCTGTCTGCACGTTTATTACTGTGCCTTTGTCTTAAAGTGTTTGTTTGTTTGTCCTCTTGCTTGTTAGTGTCTTTTTACTAGTGTGCCCACGTTGTTGTTTGTCTGTACTTTTCCTCACCAGTGTCTGTGTCTGTATGTTCACTGAATGTGCAGTGTCTTGATGTTTTTCTGTACTCTTGCACGCCAGCGTTCCTATGTCTTTGTGTTCACTTGTGTGCCTGTCTCTTAGTGTTTCTCTGTACACGTGGGTGTAATTGTCTCTGTGTCTTCATGTTCACTAATGTGCCCTGCCTCAGTGTTTGTCTGTACTCTTGCATGTCAGTGTGTGTGTCTGTATGTCTATTAATGTGCCCATATATTAATGTTTATCTGCACTTTTGCAAGCCAGTTTCTGATTTTTTTTTAATCGCCAGTGTCTGTTTTTATAGGTTTCTCTATGATCTTGGTCGCCATTGTCTGTGTATTCACTGGTGTAATAGTATTTTGTGTTTACTTTTCTGCACCTGGATATACGTGTTCTTATACGCTTTTACCTTTGTGTTGTATTTACAGTAACTGTTTTCCTCCTTATTCCAGCGTGTTGTATGCACCTTTTAGCGCCTATTCTCTTGATGTTCAGTGTTTGATTGTACTCTCGTTCACCTGTGTCAGTGCTTTTTAGACATCTGTATACATTGTCTTAGGTTTTTGTGTGTAGTGTTGTGTTCCTACTTCTTGGTCCATCTATGTCCTCTGATGTTCTTGTGTTTAAGTTGTCCATGTATTCTCTGGCGCCCGTGTCTTAGTCTCCTTATGTACTCTTGTGTGCTGTTGTTTTCCGTGTTACTGTGCACTTTTGTGCGCCTTTGCGTGCAATTATTGTGTCATATTATCCGTTATTATTAAATGCGTGCGTTATCTATTCCTTATCAACTTCCATTGCCTCCTAGAAACTTTCACACCTTAAACTGCATGAACGTAATTACTTTGTAATACTGTACTATCAACATTGAGCGCTCATTTGAATACTGTTTCCACCAGCGAGAAAGCTTTAAAAACGCTTCTTAAGTCACATAGATATTGTACAAAATCTTTGCGAAATATGCGCATTTTCAAAAAGTTAGCGTGAGTTTTGCTGCTATCGATAATGAAGTTTGCTGGACTACCTTGACCGCTTAAAGTTGTAATGGTGGCTGTAAGAAAAGCTACATTGTGTTATTATTCCTGTAATCTTTACGCGACGAATGTCAATAAAACTACAAGCCTTGGACTCGTCGTCTTCCGGGGTTTACTTCTTCTCCTTGTTCTATAAATATTCCGGTAGTTAATCCATGTTAACATACGGTGGCGCTCCGTTGTTCACATTTATTTAACCAACTAATCCATATAGGATTAAAACAACCTAAATCTCTTTCTTATGAAAACTCGAAGTGATCAGATCCGTACTTAAGCTTACCCAAGATACTAAGCCACCATTAGAATTATGTAAAGGAAAAGACTAGTGCGGGTCTTAGCTTTGTCGACTTCACTTCCGGATCCGGTACACTTCCTTTTGGCCTTTCATCTTGCCTTTCTTGTCTGATTTGAAGATGTTCTAAAACAAAAATAAAGATTCAGATCTATTTTACTCTTGATAACATGAAATGTCAAATTTCGCAGACATGAAAAGTAATGCTTTTGAAAACGTTGCTCATAATGCCCCCAACCGTTCGTTTCTCGAATGGATCGTTCCTGCTAACTTCTTGGAACTTCTTCAAACAGGTCGGACCGAAAACCGTAATACGCTTATAACCTTTAGAGATATTTACCTTTAAATGGCAGTATAGAACTCGGTATACTTCTTCGGACGTCTTTTTGTAAGAGGTGAATAATTCCTGCCAACAAAAATAAAAGGAACGATTAATAAGTTTGATCACGTAATAGTTTGAACTGTATAACTTCGTAACAAGGACCTTAAACTGCTCGGGCTGCAAAAACCGCAAAGTAATTTATGGCAAGAATTCTTTCCTAGCTAAGGACTTGACAAGACTTCATTTTTATAATAAAAGACAACAGTTTGAACTAAATTCGAACATAACTAAGGAGTAACTCGCAATGCACGTGTTAACTTCTTCCTTTGCTTTCATCAAAGTTGAACTCAGCTTCATAGGAAGATAAATAAAGAAAGCAGCTAATACATATATATAAAGAAAGCAGCTAATACTCACTTTTAAAATACTTTAATTTCGTCCATCTCTCCGCTGGAAATACTTTCGCTCCAAATCCATAACTTCGGTCAAAGGACAACACGTCTACACTCCACAACTGCCATGTTGCAAATGAAGAATTTTGCATAATAAGAAATGAATTATGAATGAGATAACTGGAGCCAATCGTTAGCCGTAACGTCAGGATTTCCATATTGAGAGAGAATTAATTAGCATACCTTGTTACCAAGCAAAGGCGTGCACTTAAACAAGGTAAGAAGGGAATCGAACGAGGGAGTCGAACCATCGACCATCCCCCGTCGTTGGAACAAGAGGAGAGCTACCATCCACGTTAGCCGTCCCGTCCGATGCTGATATTATCGGATGTCTCTAATATGATATGCTATTGCTCACTGTTATTTCGATTCCGCTCGTAAAATAACAACTGCTAGAAAATCAGTGAGGATGCTATTCCTAAATATTTCGCAAAGACTAAAAAAAAAACATTTACAAATTTAGAGTATAGACCGATGCTTGATTGAAATTGAAGTTCTCAATACAACAAGTACATTGAATTGACGCCACAGCAGCTTCAACACGCTTTTTATTACACGGTTTTA
This sequence comes from Montipora foliosa, assembly GCF_036669935.1. Lineage (NCBI taxonomy): Eukaryota > Metazoa > Cnidaria > Anthozoa > Scleractinia > Acroporidae > Montipora > Montipora foliosa. Next base: position 42,016,725 of record NC_090875.1, read on the forward strand.
AAACGGTTTTCCTCATTTGAGCACATTTTGCCAGCTTAAAGAGCATAAGATACATCCTATCAAGCGCTTTAACAACATTTCGTAGCAGAAAAAAAATGTATTAATAAAGAATCGATCACAAATCGATTCCGATTCGATACCTGCTAAGTTGGATTGGGTGGGCTTGCTCTAACCACTGAGCTAGTCCTGACCGATGCAGATTCCAAAGGAAATTTTCTCAATACAACTAGTTCGTAGGATTGACGTCAGAACAGCTTATAGACGCTCTTCATGACACGTTTGCGCACATTTTGCAAGCTCAAAGTGGATAAGATACATCCGACCAAGCAATTTAACAACATTTCGCAGCAGAAAAAAATGCAATAACACATCTATCAGAAATCAATTCGGATTCGAAACCTGCAAATTTTGGATTGGAAGGGCTTTCTTTAACCACTGAGCCATACAGGCCGATGCTCGAAAGAAAGCAGAGAAAAAATGGAAAGGGAATAAAAAACGTTACATCGGCCAGGAACCAATTCGGATTCGGACCCGGCTAAGCTTGAATTGGAAGGGGTGGGTGGGGGAGGGAGGGAATGTGATCTAACCACGGAGCTATCTTCGCCAGGGCTTGAATAAATCAGTAAATTTCTCTATATCACAAGTTCCTCTGATGGAAGAAAGAACAGCTAGTAGGCGTTTTTCTTAACAAACGAGTGTAATACTAAAACATTTTCACTAGTGCGCACAGTTTTCAAGTTGACGATTCATAAGCGTCAGCTTATTCAAGAAAAAAAAAGCAAAGAAAACAAAGGAAAGGCAATAAAAAACACAGCTATCCCGGACATTGCTCGATGGATAAGCGTCAGCTTATTAAGTAAAAGAAAGCAAAGAAAAAATGGAGAAGGAATTTAAAAACGGTGCATCGGCCAGGAATCGATTCGGATTCGAAACCCGATATGTTTGAATTGGGCGGGGTGCTCTAACCACTGAGCTATCCCGACCGATGCTCGAATACAACAGAAAATTTCTCCACATCACAAGCTCCTCTGGTTCAATAAAGAGGAGCTAGAAGGCATTTTTTTAATAAACGAGTGTAATACTAAATATTTTCCACAATTGCGTTCAGTTTTCCAGTTGACGATGCATAGGCGTCAGCTTATTGAAGCAAATTAAAGCAAAGAAAACAATGGAAGTGGAATAAAAAACACTACATCGGCCACGATCGATTCGGATTCGAAACCTGTTAAATTGGAGTTGGGCGGGGTGCTCTAACCACTGAGCTATCCCGGTCGATGCTCGAATGACACGGAAAATTTCTCCACATCACAAGTTACTCAGATTAAAGAAAGAGGAGCTAGAAGGCATTTTGTTAACAAAAAACATTTTCTACTATTTTTCTCAGTTTTCCAGTGAACGTTGCATAGGCGTCAGCTTATTCAAGCAAAAAAAAAAAAAGCAAAGAAGACAATGGAAAGGGATTAAAAAACACAGCATCTGCCAGGAATCGATTGGGATTCGAAACCCGCTAAGTTAGAATTGGGATGGGTGCTCTAACCAATGAACTATCCTGGCCGATGCTCGACCGAAACAGAAAATTCCTCCACATGGCAAGTTACTCGTATTAAGAAAGAGGAGCTGGAAAGCATTTTGTTAAAACACGAGTGTAATACTAAAACATTTTCCACTATTTCGCTCTGTTTTCCAGTGTACGATGGATAGGCATCAGCTTATTCCAGGAAGAAAAAGGCAAATATAACAATGGAAAGTGATTAAAAAACACAACATCGGCCAGGAATCGATTCGGATTCGAAACCCGCTAAGTTTGAATTGGGCGGGATGCTCTAACCACTGAGCTATCTCGGCCGATGCTCGCATGAACCAGAAAATTTCTCCACATAGCAAAATACTCAGATTAAAGAAAGAGGAGCTGGAAGGCATTTTGTTATCGAACGAGTGCAATACTTAAACACTTTCCACCATTGCGCTCAGTTCTCTTGTGTACGATGCATATAGCCGTCGGATTATTCAAGCAAAAAGAAAGCAAAGAAGACAATAGAAAGGGATTAAAAAACAGAGAATAGGCCAGGAATCGATTCGGATTCAAAACCCGCTAAGTTTGAATTGGGCGGCGTGCTCTAACCACTGAGCTATCCCGGCCGATGCTCGAATGACACGGAAAATTTCTTCACATCACAAGTTACTCAGATTAAAGAAAGAGGAGCTAGAAGGCATTTTGTTGACAAAAAACATTTTCTACTATTTTTCTCAGTTTTCCAGTGAACGATGCATAGGCGTCAGCTTATTCAAGCAAAAAAAAAGCAAAGAAGACAATGGAAAGGGATTAAAAACACAGCATCTGCCAGGAATCGATTGGGATTCGAAACCCGCTAAATTAGAATTGGGATGGGTGCTCTAACCACTGAACTATCCTGGCCAATGCCTGAACAAAACAGAAAATTTCTCGACAAGGCAAGTTACTCAGATTAAAGAAAGAGGAGCTAGAAGGCATTTTGTTAACAAGCGAGTGTAATACTAAAACATTTTCCACTACTGCGCTCAGGTTTCCACTGTACGATGCATAGGCGTCAGCTTATTCAACCGAAGGCAAAGGAATTAATGGAAATGGAATAAAAAACACAGCATCTGCCAGGAATCGATTCGGATCCGAAACCCGCTAAGTTTGAATTTGGGCGGGGTGCTCTAACCACTGAGCTATCCCGGCCGATGCTGGAACGAGTCAAAAAACGTCTTCACATCGGAAGTTACTCGTATAAAGAAAGAGGAGCTAGAAAGCATTTTGTTAACAAACTAGTGTAATACTAAAACTTTTTGCAATATTGCGCTCAGTTTTCCAGTGTACGATGCATATGCGTCTGCCTATTTAAGCCAAAAAAGGCAAAGAAGACAATGGAAAGGGATTGAAAACACAGCATGGGCCAGGAGTCGATTCGCATCCGAAACCCGCTAAGTTTGAATTGTGCAGGGTGCTCTAACCACTGAGCTATCCCGGCCGATACTGGAACGAGCCAGAAAATTTCACCACATTTCAAGTTCCTCTGATCGAAGAAAAAGAAGCTAGAAACCTTTTTTTAACAAACGAGTGTAATACTAGAACATTTTCAACTATTT
>NC_090875.1:42024835-42039835 GCF_036669935.1 Montipora foliosa
TACAATCAAAAGGCGCTAATCCACCCACATCTCTCAAAAATATGCTCGAGAACGTCAAGAAAATACACTAAAGACCGTCCTCGTCGCCAGAATGTATACTATTTCGGATCTAACCGCAATGAAATAGCATTAAAAACACGGATATAACCAAGATTCAATCAACACGCCATGTGCTTCATTTTTATAACACAACTGCTCATGTCTTCCTACAATTTAGGTCCGCAACGCATACTAAGTTTTAGCCATGAACTTGAACTTGAAAATGACCGTTGAACGGTCGAAACCTCGTTCTTCTTTTTTATCACTCCTTTTCATACTGAAGTGAAAGACAATATTCTGCAAAAAACAAAACACAGCATCGTCCAGGACAATCGAAGATTTGATACCAATACAATCTTACAATAAAAAAACAATACGTAGCGGGAAAAAATAATAAAAGTCTATATCAGTCAGAAATCGAGTCTGATTTGATATCCGCCAAGTTTGGATTGGGCGGTGTGCTCTAAGCAAATGAGGAGTCCTGGAAAGAGACAATCCGTCAATACAACGGTGCGTTTGATTAATTTCAGTGGAGCTTCAGGGTGCTTTTTATATCGCTTTTGTGTTACTTAAATACCTTTCTCGTTTTAAATGCAAGCTGAAAGTGCAGAAGAAACAACTTTTCAACCAAAACACTAAAATATTCGGAGCAGGAGAAAACACGGATCAGTAAAGACAAACGACGAGGCGATGCATACTAAGTTTGGATTGCGAGTGGCGCTCTAACCATCAGAGCACTAGTCCCAACAAAGAGTTCATCAAGGGAAGCCTCTATCTCCCATACGTTTGACGTAGGAGTCAACCCTTTCCCGAGTATATTTATTTATCGAGCGACTCCCTTGGGAGATTGTGCACACCCACTGTTGTAAAAGCCACTGATCGAAACACAGCCATCCCAGCGTAAAGGGAAATATGAAACTTTCCGAGGTAAAACATGTTCCTAAAAACAAATTTACTCGGGAAAGGGTTGACTCAAGGAATTAGTAGAGATAGAGAGTCCCCTTGATGAGGGTTATGTCCTAACAGATTCCTAACTAAAAGAGAAAATTCCCCATTTCTATATTGAGCCTTCACTCCGTTCCCAGGCACTTGTGGGCCAAAGCCAAATGGTCAAGGAAGGGCCTTGGCCAGGTCAGGGGATTGAGCCAGTAGGGTCTTTTTTGATGATACAGCTCTGAAAGAGTTAATTAATAATGAAAAGAAAATATGTTTGGTGGTAGGGAAATAAATCAATGTTCTTGGGTGTTCTGGTGTGTAGTATCGATGCGTATTTTTATAAGTTGTGCTTTATTTTGACACCGCGGAGCTCGCTAAGGCGAGTCAAAATACAAACAACGAGGACGGAAATACTCAGCGATAGTACACACCACTGAAAGTTGGAAACAACCGACAGCGTGTGACAGATTTGTGATTGACAAGCGTGGGGCAAATGTCAGCAACTAAACAAGTAAAACCGGTTCTCTACTGTGCAATAACCAAGTGTACAATAAGTAACGGTACAATATCGTGGAACACTTGCACTAGTTTCGGGCGTTTTCTGTATCATGAGTAATAGAGTTGGATAATAAACCTTAGTTGGCCTGTTTTGCCAGCCATCTGTTTTTCAGATGTCGTTTATTCAGAGAAAATTTGTTAAATTATCCAGTAAAGGCAAACGTGGCTCTTAAATTGACAAAACTCCACAAATAGGAAACTTACTTGATAGCAATCATTTGACTTTAGAATGCAGAGACAGTTTATACAGTGAAAAAGTCAAGAGAGAAGCCACTTTTTTGGTGCACGCGATTGAAACATCAAACGATAAAACGGTCTTAGCCATGAGTTTAAACTCACATAGACCCATTGCATAAATGGCGCTGAAATTTGAATAACAATACTGTTACATCCTAAGGCCCGGTTAAACAGTTTCAACATTTGCTTCATCATGTATTCGACACTTTGTAGAACCAAATGTTCGGTGCGTTTGAACAGGTCGTCCAACATTGTTGAAAGCGTTTTAGATCAAGCTAAAATTGGTTTAAACTTTCTTTCAACATCGATTCAACTTTTTCTTTCTCCTTTGAAAATGTTGAATGGTGTTGACGTCGTTTAAACTCTCTGTTCAATCTGTTCAACAATTGTAGAACACACGCATGCTCATATCAGGCCGCAAAAGTCAACACGGCGTAGTTTATCTCGACGAGAGAGACTGGTTTCTAGTTCTTAGTTCCTCGCAATCAAATTTCGCCAAAGTGTTGATTCTTTTGTTGGCGCAGTGTTGGAAACGTTTGAACGGCCTCTGCATAACTTTGTTTTTGCATCCAACATTTTCCCAACGTTCATTCAACTTTTGTTGAACGAATGCTGAAACCGTTTAAACTGGCATTTAAGCCTCACAGCGAATCTACTCAAGACATCCTTTGTTTAAAAAGCATTAACACGAGGGTTAAGATGTCTAAGTATTGTTATTCAAATTTCAGCGCTATTTATGTAATGGGTCTCACGATAACAATTTATTTACGTTTTACTGCTCCTGTGTAAAGGCTTCAAATGAACTCGAAAGGTTTTAAGCCTCGCACAAACAAGAAAAAACACAGGTTTCTTGTTAAAAGTAAATAACCAAAGAAACGAGTTAGCTGCTTTTTTATTTGTAATTGCAAAAACACTCCACTTCCATCGGCTTGCGTAAGCAATGCGTGTTTTTCACATCACGTCAACGCTATTTCGTGACAGGGAGAAGAATCACGCAATTTACAAAACGCCTTGCTCGACAACACTTGACAACGCCATTTATGGTCTGCGAGACGTCGCTCCCTTTTTTCCGTGCTAGTCTCGAACTAATTTATTTTAACAACTCTTTAAAAAGAAATGGGAAAAAAATAATTTGGTTTCTACCTGCTACATTCTTGGGAAAAAATCATATAGTACCCGATAAAGCCAGTTCCACCTCTCCCTCCGAAAAAAGGTGAACAGGGTTTCTTAAGGGCCCACTGACGTATGTTTTGGGGTGCGTTGGTAAGGATCTAATGGTTAAGTAATTTGAGAGAATTTGGCATTATTTTGGACAGTTTCCAACTTTTGTAACCCAATGACCCTAAATATGACGTCATCGCACCCAGCCCATGGTCACGTGACCAATAAAATAAAACTCTAAATTTGTCTCCGTGCTACGCAATTTGGGTATTTAATCGATGGTTTGATAATTTGTATTCGTTTTTGCATCCAGCCAAGCATGGTTTTCTTTTTATTTGAAAAATGTTCTTTTTAAAGACATAAACGATACTGAAATACACATAACTTTTTCAAAAAAGATGATTTTAAAAAATCAATGCTTAGCTATATTCTGTATTTGGGGGTGAAACGTGCCATGTAAAAAAAAAATTAATTCAATTCAAAACCGCCGGAGATTTAGCTTTTTTCTCAAACCGGAAGTCAGTTCGTTTACGCATGCGCAGTTGATCTGAAAACGAGCGCGAGGAAGGGCGAGGAAAAACCTTCGATGGAAACAACAGTTTGTGCTGTGACTTTTGCTTGTGAGTAGGTTTTCTTGTCAGCTCATGATATGATGACGTCATTTACCGGGAGTAACATTTCATTTCCTTAGCAACGCGCGAAAAATCCGTCTGTGGGCCCTTAAAGAAAGATGGCGCGGAAGGCATTGCTTGTTTTTTCCTTGTTTCCTTTTCTTTCTTTTTTTTTCTCTTTTTTTTTTTGCTAAGCAAATGGAGCGTTCTTTGAATGTAATAAAATCTTTCTAAACCGTCGCCTTCGGCTGCCGGTTGTTTAACTGTGCTTCAAAATCTTCACTAATTCTTTGCACAATCTCATATTACTTTGCAACAAAATACCTGAATCTTTACATTTTAACCTTCAAATTATCTCAAAACAACTTAAATCCTTGGTGTAACCAGCGCACGAGTTAATAAAAAAACTTGAAAGTATAGCCATACGAAAGGGGCTCAAACAAACGTTGCCAAAGCCGAGGCGTCCCCTTCGTATGGGGTGCCTTTTAATTACTTGGCGCCATATTCCTCTATGAAGGAGCCATCTTCGTTGAAATGAGGTCCCTCGCCGTAGTCGTCCAAGATGTCGGGCGCAGAATTTTGAGGCCTTCGCTCCGGTAGGGTGGAGGGTTTTCCTTCCGGCTAAAATGGAAAGAGGAGATACGTAAGACAACACTGTGGAGTCAAAATGATGGTTTTAGGGATTTTAAGAAGCGACAGTGGCTACGGCGACATCGCCACAAAACAATAATATCATTGATGAATTGTTATATGAAAGGAATCATATAGTGAACTGTGGATATGAAATCAAATAAAGCTATGATCCTCGCAGTTATGAACGCAATTTTAGCAATTGCGTAGAGAAGCCTGAAAATTCAGAAGTTCCATCGGTTTTGAACCCGTGACCTCGCGATACCGGTGCGACGCTCTAACCAACTGAGATATGAAGCCACTGACGTTGGGAACTGGTCATTTGCGGGTTCCAATGTTCATAACTGCGAGGATCGTAGCTTTACTTGATTTCATATCTGCAGTTTACTATATGATGCATTTCATATATCAATTCATCGTTGATTCATTCCTTACGGGAACATTAGAACCACAAATGACCAGCTCCCAACGTCAGTGGCTTCATATCTCAGTTGGTTAGAGCGTCGCACCGGTATCTTGCCGTCACGGGTTCAAACCCCGTTGAAGTCCTGAACTATTCAGGCTTCCTTACGCTATTGCAAAAATTGCGTTCATAACAGCGAGGATCATAGCTTTACTTGATTTATTGTATAATATCATTGCTTAAATGAGGAAAAAAATAATCGTGTTGCAATTTGTGCTCGAATTTTAGCACATTTTTGCGGTACTCTGCATAAGAAAGACGTGAAAACACCGAATTTGAGGTTTTAACGACACCGTGAGCTTGTGAATGTGAACCTTTCATTGTTCATTTTTACTCTGGAACCGCTTCGACGTATCCAATTTATTTTTAGGATACTGTGGGGCGGGCGTGAAAGAGATATAATGATCTCGAAAGACTTAGACAGTACAAGGTTATATTTTGAGGTGACGTTGTGGTGGCCACCATAGGTCGTAAACTGGCCCTGTTATCAATCGAGAGACAGCTTTGCTGAGTTGTTTAAGTTCTTAGGGACCAAAATACCGTTATACTCTCTAACTAGAATGGTGTCAGCGAGTGACTCTCTGTGGATCAATCATTTCTTTCTCAACAGAGAAATTTATTAGAGTGTACTGAATTTTGCAGTGATTTCCTAAGTATTCGACTTGCGCGCTTGCCCTAACAATGGAAATGAGCCCATGCAAACGGGCAGAGAAAAACCCTGACCACAGTACCCTGGTCTAATAGCACTAGTTACATGCTCACAAATGTCTGTTGAATTATAGGTGCTACTCAGCCAATGTTTGAAGAAAAAGTAGCCCTTCTCATTACATGCACCTTTAAATCTCGACTGGTGTTTGTTAAAGCAGTGGACGTTTCCCGAGAAAATACCTCTCCAACCGTTTTCGGTTGGAAGGGTGGAAAGTCCTGGGAATAGTTATCACCTGGCCTCTCCACGTTGATGGAAACGAGCGTCGCTACCCACGCGAGCCCACGCCAGACAAGATTAATTACGTATGACGCAATTACGCAAAAGCGATGACGATGACGATGACGAGGACGACGACGATGATGAAGATCATAATAATAATAATGATAATAATAATGATGATAATACACTAAACAAAAAGAAATAATCTCCTCAGCCATTACTATTGAAGCCCCTTCCTCTTCATCACAAGGTTCTTGATCCAAAAGAAATAGTATACTTAGGTTTTCACTTATTCATTTCACCAACACATCTGGCATCGGTTGTTCAAAAGGTGGATAACCCTATCAACTGGATAATTATAATAACTCAATTGGTTTTGCAAGTGTTTATCCGTTGGATAGTGATTTATCCGGTGGATAGCGCTCCTTTTGAACAACCAAGGCCTGGGCAGTGAGCTTGTACTTTCACTTGCCCCGTATAAAGATATCTTACCTGGGGTATTTAGCGCCTTGGTAACGATTACAGAGTACAAAGATAAGCAAGAACTAGCAATGCAATAAACCAAGCTGTCTGATGAATTGGAGTTGTTTCTCGTTTTCCTGCATCTGTAAATCAAAACAAAATTACTTACTAACGTCATCACCTTGCTAAAACAGACTGACTGTGGTATCAGCCTATCTGGTATCAGATTTTTTTCCAAAATTGCTTATTATCAATTTAAGATTTTCAGGGCGCTTCTATCTCAATGCTTGTGACGTGTCATGGTACTGTTATTATTCAAGAGCCCTTTGTGTCGTAGATTTTAACGTTTCCTTTTTGTCCAATCAATCGAACTCAACCTGTCATCTTCTGAGAGGCTCGTTTAAGTGGAAGGCTTCACTTTTTCGTCTAATATAACACGACTAGTTTTCAACCTTCGTATGAAGTTCTATTCGCACTTAGAACATGACCGATTCCGTGACAGTCTTACTTGCGTGAAACTGTAAAGCAAAGCAACCATATTTAACGTCGATAACTCGTAACAATAATTCAACTGACAAACCTGAGGTCGACGGTGCGCTCATTTTACTCCCCCTCTCCATCAGTGCTCCGTTTTACGGGTGTTTAAAGCTACTTAGCTACACGGAAAGGAAAAAAGTCGAAACAAGGATGCGAGATCCGGGAATCGAACTCAGCACTCTTGCACTAAGGCCGCGCACTAATCGACTGTGCCATCCTTGCTCTCTAGCGTGACATAAAAGTAACACTTACTAATGACGCCAGGTAATGGTCTTCCCTCCACGACGTCACTTGCTGGACTTTCTTGAGGATTGGCTTTAAGAGGATAATCAGTTCGTGCCACAGTCTTGAACTCGTACAGAACTGGGTCCAAATGTCTGATCAAAACACTCTGTTCCAAAAAGTGATTTATCCAGGTTGTGTTCTGAAATTCCTCTCCAACTACTGCGAAATAAAATACGGAGCCTATCTTAATGTTACATAGCAAGAGGCGAAAGAGAAATATTAAATGGGGCCAACCTTCATCTTTGTTGGCTAAACGACGTATATTGACTATCAAATGTCCCAATAAGCCAGTTGTGGCAAGTGCGAGCGTCGGGATAAAAATATACCGTACACTTTTGTTATGGAAATTGTTGAATAAATTTGCATTTAAAATCTTTTGTATTTTTAGTATATGCTTGATTTTATCCCGATGCGCGCACTTATTTTTGATACTCCGAACTGACTTATGGAACCAACGTCAATACCCTAGGCCGGCACTGAGCGCGGGAAATCGCGTGCGAAAATGTCAATTTGTGATTGGCCAAGAAATCTCCTCAGATATTTCCACCAATCACATTGTGTTTCCCGCTCTTACTGCCGGCTGCATGTGTGTTTTCTGTGCTATAATTGGTTGCCGTAGTAGCCCATTTCCGAGTTGCTGCATGCCTCAGTGTCAAAGCGAGTCCTGGTTCACAACCATTCAAATGGAAATGAGTTGAGTATTCTTATGCAAATCAAACTCATTTCCCTTACAATAGTTGAGCACCAAGACTCACTTCGAAACCGAGACAAACAGCAACTCGGAAATGGCCCATCGTTTATCCGTTGTGATTGGCAATTAGGGAGCTTAAGCATGCGCATTTTTTGACGCGGACGGCAACCGGAAGATAAAATTTCGCGTGCCAGGACAGTGGTGTTTCCCAGATTTTTATACTAATTATCTATAATGGAGATAAGATACTTAGCAATATAAACGTGGTTGTGTGAAAACAGGTTAGAAGGGAAAACAGCTCACTTCCAGTTGCCGTCCGCGTCTCAAAAACGCGCGTGCTTAAGCTCCATAATGAATTTTCACGACGCCCAAATCAAAACGACATCTGGATGATTCCACTGAACTCTCAGTTCCAATCAAGACACCTACGCTGTTGCAATATGCACATGTAATTGCATGGGACCGAGGGTAATAATTATGAATTAATTTCACGCGTATTTTCAAAGTTTTTCCAAAATTGGAAAACTTTAAGACTACAGGTGAAATTAATCCTTAATTGCTTAAGGTTACGTTGCGATTCCATGTTTATGATATAAAGGGCAAAAGTATTGAGGAAAGCCCCTTCAATGCCAAGACAACTGACAATCAACTTAACATGCTTTCATTCGGTTAAAGAACTTAAGTTCAACTCAATAAATCGATGCTAACACTAAAGTTACGGATCCTTGTTTATTCTTCTGTTAATTTATGGTCCAAGAGCCATAAATCAACAGGAAAAAACGCGGTCCGTAATTTTACAGTATGGACCTCTAACTCAGTTAATAAGAGTTATTTTATTGTTGTTGTTTTTATTTATTATTTGGCAAGCAATTCTCAGGCTGAACGCAGCATTCTGATTGGTTGGTTTGCGGTCGGGATTTATAGTACTGACCATTACCATGGAAACGGTCCGTTTCCCTATTTTTTCCTCTCTTCCGGGAAATTCAAGTTGAGCGAAACACAAAAAGTTTTCAAAAAGAGTTACTTAATACAATAAAACAACAACACAATTATAGCAAACTGAATTTAGTTTTAAATGTAAAAGGTTTTCTTACAAATTTCCCTGATGGAAGACGAAGATTACGAACATTCACAAGCGGAGAAGTGTCCAATCGCGCAAAGAAACGATGCCATATAATAAACAACTTACTAAACTTACATGCTTGGGATTGTACTGGGGAAGTATTGGACCATTAAATAGAAAATTCCAGTTAGAATAAATAGGTGTCTTTTTAAATAAAGGCTTAAACTTTGGTCGCTTAGTGTTTAGTTATCCAAAGAAAAATAATAATTGATTTTTTGGTCTCTTGGGCACTTTAAATTCTTTTTCTAAAAAGCGACAAAAGAATACTTACGTTTCTTCCTAAGCATAACCAAGAACTCGTGGGTATAGCCTCCACCTAATCCAAACTTGTAATTAACTCTTACTGCGTCTGATGCTGTTCCTTCGATTACTGGCTTTTCAGGCTTGGCAGGAGCTATAGAAGTACGAGAAAACACACGGTTTGTTATGCAACTCTAAAGGTCATGCTGAGAGCTCAAGACTTGGAAAGAACTAGTACCTTACAGTTGAAAGGATCATTTTTCAGACATACTTATCTTTAAAATGGGTTTATCAACTGAATTGATAAGGTAAATTGACCACGGCGTTTCAAGTAGGTCAGTGACCTTTGTACCGGCCATGGCCAAAACCGGAGATGTGGCCAGAGGAAAGGTTACTTGAAGTTTCTTGTTACTTAATAAAATTTTATGCTTACGCCTGGAAACTCGAGGATCTTACCTGTCCACGGCACAGTTTTTGTGGTCTTCCTTACACCCTTTCCCCATCCTATGGCTGTCATAGCCTGGATTTCGGTGACGTAGTTCGTTTTTGGCTCCAACATTTCCAGTAATTTCTTTCGCGCATCAGCTCCAGTTTCCTGCATTTCTACCTCGACGTCTTTGGGTTCTGATCCTGTGTACGTCTTTAAGCCTACACGATACTTAGTGATAATGCCATTGGGTTCCAAGGGTGGCTTCCACGTGACCAAGACGTACTTTGGAAAGGCATAGATCTTGACGTCCGACGGTGGGCCAGGTTCTAAATCAAAGATAAAATAGACAAAACAGCCTTAAAAAACACTTAACTGTAACTACAACATTAATTTAACTTGGTGAGAGAAAAATTACAGAGAACATAGTAACTCACAGGTAGCCAACAGTCCTGGTCAAAACGTTTGGTACACTGTGACCTTTCTTAACGGAAATAGTCGTTCCCTTCATCTCTTCCCCCCCCCCCACTCCTTCCTGGACAATATTGGGTGTCCGGAGGGAAACACTTTTTTAAGTTCTTGTCTAGAGGATGGACCTCAATATTGTTCAGGGGTTGTGGGGGCCAAACTTCATGAACGTTTTTGTGAGTGGAAGTTAGAGAAGACTTGCAAATTATACTCCAAAACTACGATCGAAAAGGAAGAGGGGAGGTGGTGTCTCCAAACGTTTTGGCCAGGATTGACTATAAATACAAGGTTCACAAAGAATAGCATAGAATCAAGGAAACAATTATAAAATATCTAAACCAGAGAGAACACGGCGTTAGAGTGATAGTTAGGTATTTAATTGGTATTAATTTCTGTAATAACCTTCTTTTACTGCAAACTTTTCCCTTTTTAAATCCCACTAGCCAGAATTTTCTTATCCCCAATTTGCGAACCCCATTCTAGTAACTCTTTTGAAAAGGCAACCCCATTATAGTCAATCCAGTCGTGAAAAATGTGACGCCATCCAGCGACACACATCCCCATTAGCCCATTAATAGGAAGTACACCCCCCGGAGGTTCAGACGCACAGCCTCGTACTTTAAATAATTTGAATCCGATATCGTGTAGACGCCGAATCCGGTCGAATCCATATATACTTTTGAATCCGATGACGTAACAAAATCGGTTCCAGTATTTACCACGTGAACATCCAACATAGACACCAAAACAAATGTATGATTCTGCGCGTGCTCTGTTGACTACATTCACGGGCAGGAGTCCTGGATACTAGAACAAATCCGGATTCATTCGGATACGTGTAGACGGGCAAATTCGATTCGAAACGCTACGTGTGGACACGGAAACTTTTAATCCGCAAAGAAATTTTTGCGGATTCAAAATTATATATACGGAGACGTTTGGACAGGGCCATGGACTGTGCGGCCAGTCATATATCAGCGGAATAGCTTGAGCTTCATGCGGGCGCCACTGAAGTTAAACGAGAACACGACAAAATGGTGTTTAAAAATATTGAAGTTTTCATTAATTTCTATGCTGTTTCCTGATGATGAAACCTAAAGTTCTGAGGATCTAAGCTATGCAAAGACGAGACATTTTTAGTTATTAGAGAGCTGCTAATCAAGTAAAGGGGCAAGAGAAGTCGAAGCTTCGACCGTCAGATCTCTAGTTCGGTCGCTCTTCCAACAACAACACTTTCATGATTTACTCTTTACACTTAATAAACACTTTCAAAGAAGGAGATAAGTGTATAAAAGCCGAGTCAGGGAAGAAATGAACCTTGAGGTTTTCGAGTTATCCCGCTGCAACTTGGAATAGCACGTCTTCGTCTCTTCGCAGAAACAAGGCTTTCTTCCCAGTAATAAATCTGGAGCATTAATGAAACACAAAAAAGCATGAATGTGCAGATGGCGCAGCGGTGACAGCACTCGAGGCAACCCGTCTTTTGTGGATACTCAATAATCAACAAAACTTTAGAGCGTTCCCCTCCTATGCTATTTACTCCTAACTCCTCCGACAGCCCCTTCCACCCTACGTTAGCAATCTCCTAGCAACGGTGTTATTATATTCTCCGTAAGAAAAGGCTCTCCACATACCCTGTATCCATCCACACTTCCTCTGGTAACAGTAACAGGTTTCCATGACAATTCCACACTGCGTGCTGTCACGGTTCCCACAGTAACATCTTCTGGTCTTTCAGTGGGTGGGTCCTGGCCTGAAAATGCCTTAACAAGTGGACTTTTGGGTCCAGCTGCAATATCATTAATAGCTTGAATCTGGAACTGCCACTGAACGTAATACCCAGCATTGGGAACGTTAAATCTTTCTGTTTTAGGATCGTCAAGTACGGTTTCCTCCAAACTGTTTCCATGACCTACTCGCCCATACCACAGCTTGTAGAAGAGGCCCGGACCATTCCACTCCACCATTCGCATGGCCTGCAAAAACGAATTTTACCACAATTGCTTGTAATCTCGCAGTCGGCTTGGCTTATTTGGCGTTGTCGATAAGAGTCTAGACAACGCTGCTTCCGTCATGCTCACGTCAACTTCCCACGCAATTGTAATAGCCAGTCAGAAACGCTCATTTTGGGAAGCAATCAGATTGTGAGAAAGGTATAGACAGCGCTTGCTCTTTCTTTGTGTCACGATCCTGGTTACGCTCTGAAATAAACACTTTATATGACGTTGAAATGTTGTGGACTCGCTCGGCGTTTACAACATTTTAACCACTGCGATAACGAATATCGTTGTCGATAAGAGTACAGACAACGCTAAACCACATTCGATTTGTTAAATGGAAGAGAGCAGGGTGATACGTCCATTTCAGTTCATTTAGACCAAAGGATTTACACGAGGATCACTTCTCCATTCTGTCCATAACCCGCACTTTAAATAGATGCAATTTTTTTCATTCATCGAGCCCTTTCACGGGAACACGTGAGTGCAAAAGATCGTCCTGCGCATGCTCTCAACTGAGTAGCTTCATAGCTCAGTTGGAAGAAAACTTCACTGACATCGCAGAGGTCATGGGCTCGAATCTCGTTGAGACCACCTGAATTTTTCAGTCCCCAGTTTTTCAAAGGCCGGACAACATTATCCGGTCGATAAGTCACTATCTGTCAGTGTTCATGTCTCCAAAGATTTCATCATTTACCCTCGTAACTGCGAATATGCACACTCTAAGCACATTTAGATAAAAGGTGCGTAAGAAAATCTTGGCGAACGTTTAACGTGAAGTATATTTCATACTCAGGATAGTGACTTTTCCACTGGATAAAGTTATCCAACCGTTTGAACAACCGGGGCCTGGAACCCATTTCTCAAACAAGTCCCGAAACTTTACGGGCCATTTTCGGGTGTCACAATTCCCGTTGTATCTCAAGAACGGAGAGGATTTAAGTCGTCAAACTTCACAGTCATTTGTCTTTTTGTTAGCTTGAAAATATGTTAAAACATCGGCTTTCCAAAACAAGCGGTTGACAGTTTCGGGCCCAAGACGTTTTCGGGACTTTCGAGAAACGGGCCCCAGGTGTGTATAAGAGACAGTTGCTTAAATTTTTCAGATAAGTGCGAGATCATTTGAACCGTAATGAGGAATTGTCCACACAAAAACGTTTTTGCTTGAAAACTTAGATTTACTGCTTTTTTTCTCATACTATTCACATTGAAAACCTCAGAAAACGAATACTTTTAAATAAAGGTTCTTGAGGGGGAAAACTTCGAACAACGAAAATGTGGCTATAAATCCACTCCTATGAATATTACGACATGTGTTCGGAAAGACCAAAACAGGCTTTTATTCTTGAGGTACTTACAGTCCATCCGATGTCAAGCTGTTCAGCCTTGCCGGGGATTCTCCTAAAGTTGTCAGGCCACTTATCGGGAGCTGTGAAAAGGGTAATATATACGGAGGATTGATATTCGGTTTTAGTATCATCCAACTGGTGGACTAACGCAAATCCTGCATTTTGATTGGCTACGCTACTAGATGACTATTAGTAATAGTCCTCGAGTATCGAAAAGCGTGGAGCTTTCTTTTGTTTTATTCTGGCCAAATGAATATTTCTTCAACTTGCATTCGCTAACTTTATTATTGCCTTTTCTGTCCAACTAGTTGGGTGATACTAAGACAATTAGGCCCTTCGTCTCAAGGACCACGGGTCAATAGCTATTGACCCGTAGCCCGCAAGGGCTACGGGTCTAATTGTTAAATAGAAGACAAATTGGCAATTGATTCTATGCTCAGAGCACTTGTTTCTTTTTCTTCTTCCTTGTGCTTGATTCCATATTCGTGGCGGTTGTTTAAGAAGGCGACACATGAAAAGCGACTTCACGTGAGTGCACGTGAATAGCGCTGGCAGTACGCGCATGCAATAAGTACGTGAAATAATTGCCTCAGATTTTTTTTTAACCTCCGCAGCCTTAACGTGATTCTTCGACCAAAAATCAATTTTTACTTTTCTTTGAATTTCAAAACTATGTTAACTAAACAGTAATTGACCCAAGTGTAAGCCTTGATTTCAAAAAGATACCTGTTTACTTTAACTGGAATTTTCCTATTCAATGGTCCGCCACTACTAACTAGAGAGCTGGATCGAGGAGAAAATGACGTTAAAGACTCAATGATTTAAGAATGCAATGCGTGTGTGCGCGGCTGAATTAATATATAGCTCGTGAATTTCGGGCTTTCAGACTTTTAAACTCGTGTTTTGCGGCATAGCTAACAAGCTGCCTTTACACGCTGAAATTTTAATCTAGTGAGTGAGTGACGTCACTTTTCCCTGAGTCCAATCATCCAGTTTGGAACGTGAGTAATGACGGACCGTGAAGTCTAAAACGTACGCTAAAAGTATACAACCTTTGGATAGAAATCAAAGCTTAAGATTTTGCCAGTCAAGTGTTAAGCAATCACACTTTCAAAGTCTCAAGAAAAAAAGGAGGTGATCTTTTGACCATAGTAGCACTTTAGGCCGTGTGCTCACTATGGACGTAGACAAAAGGGCAAACAATTGTCTTTAATTAGTGTGTCTAGTCCCAGCAAAGGGTGGCAATAATAAAGTAGCTTTCGACTATGTGCATGTTTCTCTTGCTTATGATAGCGTCGCTAATGACGTCCAGAGGCCGGTTTCTCGAAAGTCCCGAAACTTTAAGGGCTATTTTCGAGTGACGCAATTCCCTTTGTATCTCAACCATTTTTCTTTTTGTTACCTTTAAAATATGTTAAAAGATCGGCCTTCCAAAACAAGCCGTTTCCAGTTTCACAAATGGCTTTTCGGGCCCGAAAAGTTATCGGGACTTTTGAGACACGGGCCCCAGGGCCTTTAAAGACTGAGAGGTTTTACATGATGGCGTTAACGGAAAACAAGAGCATGAAAATTGCTTTTGCCGACCATCAAAGAAACCTGTTTGATTTTAGATAGCTTCTTGCCAGTCAGCTTTAGATGCTTAACAGCTTTTAAAAGAAATAAGATTTTTGGTCCTTTTTTCGCAAAATTTGTTTCGTACCTTGCGCTATGCAAGACTCATCCTGATCCAGAGAGATAGATTTCTGCAACCATATTGTCTCAAGGTTTCACGGGCCTTTAACAGCGTTTGTCAAGGTAACGAGCACCGTCGCACATATCGTTTCAAAAACTAGTAGTAATCTTGGGTCATTGAACCCGG
>NC_090875.1:42044835-42054835 GCF_036669935.1 Montipora foliosa
CAAATAACGTAATAGACCACCCACAGACCGTAGAATTGACAGAAGTAAAAAAGGACAGTAGAAGAAAAAAACGAATGCGTGAGTGTGGCTCACAAACGGACGAAGAAGGTGTTGATGAAGAACTCAATCATGGATGTGCAGCAAGAAGCTTGACGGAATTCAAGAAAAATTAGACAAGGTTCTTGCTCCTATCCCTGAAATGCAAAAGTTACAAGCCAAAGTAACGGAGCTCGAAAAAGAAAAGAACGATTTGAAAGATAGCTTAGAGTGGTCTCAAGCCAGTCAAGCAGAGATAGTGCAGAACTGAAGATTGATACCGTTTCAACCATGACAAAGCTTGCCGCTACAGGCGACAAATTTGCCAGGGTGGAAGCGCTCGAAGCATGTTTAATCAAACAGGAATGCCATAATCGACGAAATAACATAAAATTATTCGGCATCCAAGATGATGACCACGAATCTCCGAAAGACACAGAAAGTAAACTAAGAAAATTTCTGCATAAAGAAATGAAGATACCAAGCAGCGACCTTAAAGAAATCCACTTCGAAAGAGTTCATAGAATTCCAACTCGACCAAAGGAATATAAGAAGAATCTGTAGAGACCAATAATTGCGAAAGTTGCTTTCTTCCAAGATAAAGAGTTTATCAAATCACATATCAAGAAGTTGCCTAAAGGTAAAAAGCTCGGCGTATCGGACGACTTCCCAAAAGAAGTAGGCGATACTTAGAAAGGCTCTCTTCCCTGTCCTTAAAAAGGCAAAAGAAGAAAAGAAAGTAGCGTTCTTTAATGTGGAGAAGATCATTATTGAGAATGTAGTCTACCGTGGGCCCGAGACCAAAGACTTCCCGCTTTATGGTCTAATAATGGAAAGTAACTACAGACTGATCTTTGCTGCCTTTGCTGTTCTCTAAGGAACGTTTACGTTCGCTTCAGACAAGGTAACCTGCTCCGTTTGCAGCAGGTTTTTATGTGTTTTGTGTTTTGTTTTATTTGTTGTGCTAAGATGTATTTTTCTGTCTACGGTCCCACTTTATGATATTAAGCGTTTAATGATTCTACAATATTCAGATTTTCAATCTAGAATTGCCTTTATTAACAAAAAGAGCATTGTACAGTTTTCATATATAACTATACTCTACTAGAAATGTAAATCCCAATGACTCCGAGTTTGATACATTCTTTAACAACAACCTGTTGACACCTCTTAATGAGGAGCAATCTAAAAAATGCGAGGGCGTGCTAACCGAACAGGAGTGCTACCAAGCTTTAAAACATATGGACAATGGCAAAAGTCCAGGCTCTGATGGTTTCACATGCGAATTTTACAAATTCTTCTGGGATTACATTAAACAAAACGTTGTCGAAAGTATAAATTATGGCTTTGAAAAACGTCAATTATCAATATGTCAAAGACGAGGTATCATAACATTAGTACCAAAAAAGGACAAAGCGACCAATCTTGTTGGCAACCTAAGGCCTATCTCACTTCTAAACACGGACTACAAAATTGCCACGAAAGCAATCGCAAAAAGATTGGAAGCTGTTCTGCCGTTTGTGATAAACGCTGATCAGACCGGCTATATCAAAGGACGGTATATCGGTGAAAACGTAAAAGTCATTAGTGATATTATTAGCTACACCGCAGCAAAAAACCTCCCTGGTCTTGCTATCTTCCTCGACTTCGAAAAGGCATTTGATTCTATAGAATGGAATTTCATTTTTGAAGCTCTCGACAAACTTAATTTTGGTCCTGACTTCAAAAATTGGGTACAAACTTTCTATTGCAACATTACTAGCTGTGTCACAAACAATGGTTATGCCTCTGATTTCTTCAATCTGGAGCGAGGTGTCAGACAGGGTTGCCCACTATCAGGCACACTTTTCGTACTTGGTATTGAAATTCTTGCACTTGCGATTAAGAAAAATCCGAAAATTGAGGGCATCAAAGTAGGAGCGCGTGAAATAAAAATCACACAGTATGCGGATGACACAACACTTTTTCTAAAAAGCCCTGAATCAATGAGGTTTTTGCTTGACCTCTTGGAAAAGTTTCAAAGATGCTCGGGATTAAAAATTAACCACACGAAGTCAGAGGCAATGTGGTTGGGAAAATGGAGGAACAGAGAAGACACCCCGTTCAACGTTAAGTGGCCGAAAGACTCTTTTTTCGCTTTAGGAATACACTTCTCAAACTCAGAAAAGGTTAGCGAAAAACTTAACTTCTATGAAAAGTTGGATGTTTTGGAAAAGACGTTAAACAATTGGAAGAGACCAAAACTAACTCTATTAGGTAAGATTAATATCGGTAAATCTGTGGGCCAAAGCTTATTTACGATGCATCTGTAGTGGCTGTCCCTAAACACTTCTCCGATCAGGTAAACAAAGTAACCTTTAATTTTATCTGGGACAACAAAATAGCCAAATTAAAAAAAACACAATTATTGGCGAACGCAAAAACGGGGGTCTGAATATGATCGATTTTACGTAAATGAACAAAGCCTTAAAGTCTATTTGGATAAAGCGATTTCACCTGAGCGAGAATTCGGCATGGACGGTTATTCCCAATGAAGCCACATCACACTTGGGAGGCTTAACCTTCCTCTCAACCTGTAACTGTAACAGCAAGGATCTTAACATCAAAGAGCTACCACTCTTTTATCAGAGAATGTTACAGTACTGGTTTGAGTTTAAGGAGAAGCAGAATAATAAGATGTCATGCACAAAGAAAACGATTATGTGGAACAACCAAGATATCAAAATTGATAACAAGACGATTTTTTTCCGCACTTGGTTTGATGGAGGAGTTTACATCTTAAATGACCTTCTCGACCAGAATCTAGATTTCCTCACCTATGAAGAATTTAAACTCCAATATCAGTTGCAAACAAATTTTTTGACCTATTATGGACTAATAAACGCTATTCCGCAAGAATACAAAAAAGCACTAAAACGAACAGGTGTACATGCAGCAAGAGCACCTTACACAACCATGGAAGAACTTGAAAGTGTTAACAACCAAAGTCATTCATAAAAGTTTCGTGAAGCATATGTTTGAAGAACCTACCATACCACAAAACAACGCCTTATTGCTGATGGGTTACCACCGGATCAAATAAGCAAATACTTTAACTTAGCCTTCTCCATCACTATAGAGATGAAGCTAACTATGTTCCAGTACAAAACGTTACATAATATAGTTTTTACTCAAAGTAAGTCATTTAAAGCTAAACTCGCAAGCAGTGATCTTTGTTATTTATGCTTAAAAACAGAACAAGATTTAAAGCATATGCTTGTTTCATGTCCGGTGGTATCAGAGTTCTGGAAAATCTTTCTGGAATGGTATGAGACTCTAACGACAATAAAACTAGAATTATCAACCGTGAAAATCTTATATGGTATCATAGATAACGGCAGCCTTTGTAAGTTAACAAATCACCTCTTACTAATTGCGAATACTATATACACTGTTGTAGCATTAATAAAGGACCTTTGTGTTTTTGTACTTACTTAACATTAGTAATAAGCAAGGCCGACATCGAAAAACAAATATCAACAAGGACTAATTCAAATGAGCGCTACTACAATAAATGGAAACCTTTGATTGACAAGAAGCTTGTAACTTAGAGCAGCTGTATATTGCTTTTCTTTGTACTTTGTAGGAAATAACGCAACTTTTTCGCAAGTCTTAGTAGTGAATGTAACCGTATTTTTTTCTCTTTTTAATTTGTATTCTAATGTATTGTAAGTATTATTTGTACGTATTGTAAAGGTAATATAGTTCTTGTTCATAATGATAATAAAAATCTTAAAAAAAAAATAATAAAAAAAAAAGAACAAGGGAATACTCCCCCGTGGTCCACCACCCATTCAAAATGGCGGAGCAATTCCGCTCATTTCTAAAAAAAGCTTTTTCATCTCACAGAAAGAAAGCATTTTAGAAAGGACAAATTTCGCAAGCACTACAATTATAGGTATACTTACATTTTAAGACAGCTGAAGCACCGACAATCAAGAAAACTAAAATCAGTTTCGTCATTTTCCTGATAAGAAAAAAGTTGGTTAGCGCAATAGAGTAGAAGATCGGACATTCTCGTGAGCGGACGGCTCTACTTGCGACCACCCTGGTAAACCACCGTTTGATTTCCCATACAAACTCTGCATTCACGCATTTTTGTTTTGGCGGACCCGTACACCGTATAACAAGCCGCAAGGCAGATTTTCAGACCAAGGCGGCGTTAAACGCCGCGTTCTCTAAATTTTTGTGGTTGGCTTTTGCTGCACTGGAAATAAATTCTTTTGTTTCAGATGACAAGTGATTTTAAAGTAAAACTCGTTGAATCATGTATTTTTGTGGTCATCGAGCCTTAATTTAATGAGCAATCACATCATCTCTGACTTAAATCCTATTAACAAAAGGGTGATAGCGATTAAGGTGTGAAAACAAATTGCTGCTATATGACGAGAAAAATCGCAAAAAAAAAACGGCAAGCTATATATAGCTTGCCGTTTTTTTTAATGCTATATATGCCGTTTTTTTTAATGCTATATATGTATATACTAAAACCACGGCACATTACGTTTTTCATTCAAAAAGGATCAGTCAGTAGTAGTTCACTGCTACTGGCTAGTGACTACATCGTTGGATTTCCAGCCTTCTTCATACACACAAAACTATAATTAATTAGCTGGTAGCCTGTGAATCACCTTTGGGTGATCCGATGTAGTCCTGTTCCTGAATGTTAAACACTGCCGGGGAACCCCGCGGCTAGCCAGTATCTTCACTGATTGCTCTGTTGCCAGCAGGGTTGTCGTGATGGTGCAGTGGTTAGCACACCCGACTAGTAACCAGGGGGACGCGGGTTCGATTCCCACTCACGGCACATTACGTTTTTCATTCAAAAAGGATCAGTCAGTAGTAGTTCACTGCTACTGGCTAGTGACTACATCGTTGGATTTCCAGCCTTCTTCATACACACAAACAGATATATATATATATATATATATATATATATATATATATATATATATATATATTAAAAACAATGAAAAACAAAAGTCTTCTTTTACTTTGCTTTTGCGCTACGGGTAAGTAATTTTAAGTAAAGTATCGAAACTTTAAGGAAACCAAGACATCTCCGAGGAGATATTTTGCAAAACACCTTCGTTGGGTGCCCTGTGTTATTGACAATTTTAGTTTTCTCTGCCATTTCTTTCTCAAAAAGGCTTTTTTGCTGGTATGTACGATAACCAACGTTTGCTTACCATTCCGTTTGTCATCAATAATACTTCTGTATAACGCATTTACTTTCGGGTGTTGTAAGCACCATAACTTATGTGAGCAAGAGAAATCGGATGCTGGCTGGTGGTCTCGGGTTTTGCTTTGCTACCAAAAGAGGCATATGAATGGTTGGTGGTAGGACATCCCCTCTGAGAATTTTAAGGGTCTCTTCATATTACGGGTTTTCGGTGTTTCGGTTTTAGTAACATTCAGACATCGTGTTCCGCAAACTCTCCTGAGCGAAGGTTTTCTAGAAGTAAAGACCCCAGGTCCTAAGCAAGAAACCTACATGGCGCGAGACCACTATTGCGCATACGTTTTGCGCATCTCGAGATAACCGGATTTCCTATCGGTGAGGCTTACTACTAACTAAGTGATATTTTGGCGCGGTTTAAAACTATCCGGAGAGAGTAGATCTTAGTAAGTACTCTCGGTATCCAAAACGAAAATTGGGGATAACCATGCATTTTTCAGAGATAAAGAAAGCCATACATTGCTTTGCATTTTAAAGCTTCTTACAAATATTATTCATGAATTATCTTCAAAAAATTCGTGGTTACCCCCATTTTTCTTTTTGGATTTCAATAAGACTTGTTAAGATCTAAATTTCTTGCATAATCACACACCGGGGCAAAAATATCTTTAATTAGTAGGCACCGTCCTTAAAATGAACGTTGGAGGCGTTGAATCCAGAAAATTCGACGATACTGTGGTTTTAAAATGGTAAAACTGGTACCCGTTTACTCTTTGAACCTGAAAAAATCTTTATTAACTAACAACTTATTCATCTATATTTTGTTTTAATCTTTTACATTTAATTTCAATTGTTTCTCAGCAGTTCAAAATTGTTGTTTTTTCCGTATGCTTCGATAACAGTCGGGGCCGGGAATTAGCTCTTGAGCAAGCAGCCCACTTATGCGAGAACGATGCATGTCACAACTTCTGTACCAAGGATCAGGCTAACTGGATTCGTCATTGAAGAATGTAGAACACGATCTTCAGCAGCAGGGATTTATTTTTCCTTTATAGTTGATAACTGTAAATCCTGATGTACACCCGATGTTGCTTCCGATATGACCACACAAGGTTGTTAATTTTCCAAGGTCAACTGTTTCCCATGATGTACAACGGTTCTCTTCGCTTACACAACTTCCCGTTGTCTTAGATTACACCGTGGCGAAAGCCAGGTGCTAAAACAAAAAAAGATAATCAACATTCTATATTCGAGGTACATATGAACAGTTACTCTGACTTGACGTGCTAAGAAGTAGTGTTCGGAATTCAAACAATTTTCGAGGGGGAGTAATGAACACGATATCCGCGAAGACTGACTCTTTTTGGAAGTTACCGAAATTAAACGTTAATTGCGGAAGGACGTAACGAGTTAGCTTCTTTAAAGAGCAAAGCTTTAAAATATGTTAAAAGATCGGCTTTCCAAAACAAGCGGTTGTCAGTTTCTTAAATGGCTTTTCGGGCCCGAAAAGTTATCGGGACTTTTGAGACACGGGCCCCAGGACCTTTAAAGACTGAGAGGTTTTACATGATGGCGTTAACGGAAAACAAGAGCATGAAAATTGCTTTTGCCGACCATCAAAGAAACCTGTTTGATTTTAGATAGCTTCTTGCCAGTCAGCTCTAGATGCTTAACAGCTTTTAAAAGAAATAAGATTTTTGGTCCTTTTTTCGCAAAATTTGTTTCGTACCTTGCGCTATGCAAGACTCATCCTGATCCAGAGAGATAGATTTCTGCGACCATATTGTCTCAAGGTTTCACGGGCCTTTAACAGCGTTTGTCAAGGTAACGAGCACCGTCGCACATATCGTTTCAAAAACTAGTAGTAATCTTGGATCATTGAACCCGGCGCGTTCGACAATCGCTTGGATATTCTCGTTATACCAGAGCCTCAGATCGACCCAAGGCTCTCAGAAGCTCTATGTAGGTGATCATGCGCCGTAGGGTTGTTATAGCTAAAATTTGGCTATTTGAACCTTACGGCGCCTGCTCACTCCTCGTGCTAACATAAATGCACCAATTAGAGACGATTTTGATTGCTCTTCACGAAAACCAATGAGAAGACACTTTGTTCTAGGTTCCCCAGAGCTCTTCTCTCCCTCAGTGAAGAGAAGAGCTCTGGGGTCGAGACTGTCCCTTGGGGAACAAAGGAGATAGAAGGGAACTCGGACCCCGCTTAATTTAATACCTGTGCGAGTGCCTCTGCGAAACAACAATGAATTTAAAACAAATTAGCTAATATTTCATTAAAATTGCGCAAACATTTGCATACCTGTAGCGTTTTTGTTGGGCAAAACGAGCTCGTGTGTTTACTCGGACGACTTGGTCCAAGGCGGTTAACAGCTCTAATTCGGAAGGCGATTTTATAGAGTCCAGTCATATTCACCAGCGGATATGAGGTGGCGATAGGGTTGGTAACATTTGCAATGACTTTACAGAAATCGTCAGTGTCGGTCGATTTTCCCTCGATCAAAAAATGAGTAATCGAGGCGTTATTCAGTTTGCGCGTTCCCCATGTGAGTGTTGTGTTTCGGTTTTTGCAGTCGGAAGAAAATGTTAGATTGAATGGTGGATGTGGGGTACCTAAAAAAAGGAAAGAAAAATGATGAAATTTATCAAAGAAAATTACTACACCGGCGTGTACTCCAAAGCTCCAACGCGTTCCAAACTAAAATGGGTTTTTCCAAAATACAAAATTCCGTCATAAAAGCCCATTTTCGTTCTGCATAAAACGTGATTTCCGACAGGAACTTAAAAGACTTGACTGCAGTAATATTAAAAGTTGGAGTGATACACTGTTAACACGACCGAATCACAATTTCAAGCAGTTGTTTTAATAGATCATAATTACTCTGCACTCATATTTTAACTAAAAGTATACAATCAAAAATTACAGGTAACACACGGACACAAAAAATGAGCTAAAAAACTGCAGTAAGGAAAAGGTGTTCTTGTCCACAGGACTACAGGCTGCAGACAAGTTCCAGTATAGTTTATCTAACGCAAAAGAACGATGCAGAAATTCTGCGTGGCTTGAAAAAGTTTGATGCAGAAATTCTGTAAATCTTACTTTCTGATAAATTCTGTACATTTTCCACAACAACTGTGTGATGCAGAAATTCTGCATCTTAGCCAAGTGGCTGGTAAACGTTGGATGCAGAAATTCTGCAAATTTCATTTTCCGCTAAATTCGATACTTTTACTAACAACGATTGTATGATGCAGAAATTCTGCATCTCAGCCTAATGGCTTGAAAAAGTCGGATACAGAAATTCTGCAAATCTTATTTTCTGATAAATTCTATACATTTTCTACAACAACTGCGTGATGCAGAAATTCTGCATCTCGACCTAGTGGCTTGAAAACGTTGTATGCAGAAATTCTGCAAATTTGATTTTCCGCTAGATTCGATACTTTTTCTACTACAGTTGTGTGACGCAGAATTTCTGCAAATCTTATTTTTTGCTAAATTCCATACCCTTCCTACAACAATTGTGTGATGCAGAAATTCTGCATCTCAGCCTAATGGTTTGAAAAAGTCGGATACAGAAATTCTGCAAATCTTATTTTCTCCTAAATTCTTACATTTTCTACAACTTTGTGATGCAGAAATTCTGTATCTCAGCCTAGTGGCTTGAAAACGTTGTATGCAGAAATTCTGCAAATTTGATTTTCCGCTAAATTCCATACTTTTTCTACAACAACTGTGTGATTTAAAAATCATCTCAGCCTAGTAAGTGGCTTCAAAAGATGCAGACTTTCTGTAAATCTTAATCTCCACTTAATTGACTTATTTACGTACAGCAAAATGAAGGGTGTAGAAACAACTTCAAAACAACAGATGCAAAACCTCTGTACAATGAAAATGTAATTCACTATTCAATTCACTACACAGGTTTTGGCCACTTTGAAACAAGATTGGATTAAAAAAGTGAATTACAGTTATTTCAGTCTCTGGCTAACTTGTTGCAGCGCCGGAGTGCAGATTACACATTGGCATTGAATAATTAGGTTTATAGCAAAAGAACTAATACTCATGGTGTGCTAATCAAAGTCAATTCTAAAATGATCAATAAAGCCCTCTTAAACCATATGGTACTCAAGTAGATTAAGGGCTGGTCTTAAAATGATTTATTTTTGTGATTCTTTACCTTTCACTGCAACAATGGTCACTATGTAAACGTTTGGAAAAATCAAAATTTTCATTTTGTACTGCTGTAGTGGTTTCATTCGAATGGTAAGAACATAGGATTTCATGTAATGACTCAAAAAGTACAACATTTTCTGCCTCCTTAATTAACTCTTTGAATAAAAGGTTAAGCACATTTTCCAAAACTCACTTAAAGGCGTCCAAGAGGAATAGCAAGACAGCTAACTTGGACACATCATTAGAAATGCCCTCTCTTGGTTGAAAATTTTAACCAAAACATCCCATTAGCCAATCACAAATGAATTAAGGTCCAGATTCTCGGTATTGACCCCAACACTGGCCTGAAAAATCCACTTGGAATGAGTTAAAAATTTTTAAAATGAATTTGTAAGATCTGTTTCTTACCAGTCGTTAAGCCTAAGTCATGGGATATTTTCAATAGTTTACAATAGTTTACAATGCACTTTAAATCTGTAAACAACCAGGGCTTAATCTATCTGAGTAGTCGTGAGCTGAGTACTGGTACTTAGTTTTTGGCAGATAACACGCTTGTCACA
>NC_090875.1:42059835-42117335 GCF_036669935.1 Montipora foliosa
CATTAGTAGTATAGGAGTTGGGGGTTTCAGCGCATTTTTGCAATAATGCGCTTAAACGCCCCAACTCATACTACTTTCCATTTAATGGCTTCCATCGATGGTTTCCATCACATGGGCGTGGTCATTTTCGGTCTCATATTCTTGGAAATCTATATGTTTTATATTTCTGCGAATCAATGCCGTGGCGAGGCAGAATGGATCCAACGCAAAATTTATTTTGGAACTATATGTTTTTAAAAAACCTAAAATAATATCTCATATAATAGTATAATGAGTTGTAAAGAACTCCATGAAGAGTTAATCAATATGGAAGAAGTAATTTGTCCATTTTGCAATAAAGAAATAGGTAAACATACGAAAAAAACAGATCAATGTTGCGATCAGCCAGAGATAGTGAAAGATAATATCATAGTTTGCAAAAAATGCGGAACAGTACAAGGTTATACACCTTTAATAGAATTTGTTGATTTTCACTCAAATAAGCATAGATTCCATCGTCAAAGTGTTTACCAAAGAAAATATCATATAGAAAACATAATGAATAATATAGCTGTAAAAAATGGTTTTCAGATAACCGTGAAAAATAGAGATAAGATATTGAGTATTTTTGATGAAATTGGTAAGGTCGTAAAATCTGTGAATATAGGCAGAAAGCGTATGTTTAACATAAATTTCATTTTAAAACAAATATTTAAAATGCTTGATCTTCCTTTTGAAAAGGTCAAGACGAGTAAATCCAAAAAGACACTTGAAAGTTATAAACGATATTGGCAAGACATCCTAGCATTATCATTCGATAAAATAAATGTGATAGTTAAGGAATGAATTTGTCATTGTATTTTGCGTAGAATTTATCAACACTAGGACAAACATCAGTTACAAAATCATCTACATTTTTTAATTCTGTGTGAAACGATGGTTGAAAATCACCGCTTCTCAACATGTCTTTTATTGAATTCAATAGATGTTGATAACTTTGGTATGCATATGTGCAATTTTGTATTTTAAGATCCAGTGATTGGAAATCCATGTAAGACTTGATTAACAAAGCACAAGTGCTGATAGCTACAAGGGCTATACCTCCTGTCACCACAGCCGAAACCAACCCACCTGCTCCAGTTAGAACAGAAATACTATTACCTATCAATTTAAATCTTTTGAACCGTTTTACAGCCTGTTTGTAAGCCCAACACTTTCTATGGTATGCCTTATAATAGCTCTTTAGTTCATCAACCTGATCTTCTGAGAGTTTGTCTGAAATATGGTTCCAGCTAAATATTCTCTTTTTTCGATCTGCCATATATATGGTCTAGATTGTTAATCGTCTGCATAGACAATATAGTATACCACTGACTTGACCACAAAAAGGTGATCTTTTAATCAGTTTAGTTGTGTATTTTTCTGAAATAGCATAAGTGTAACCTCTACCGAGCTTATGGTGGTCATAAAACCTCCCGGAAGCATCATGTAATACACTATGTGAATTTAATATATCAATCCAACCGAAGATCTTTTCAAGTAACCATGTTAGACAGCCACTACCTGGTCCAAGAAGACCAATTTCACCATCATTGAGTTCAAGAATCTCATTCATAGACATGTCTCTTTTAAAATAGAAACAGTGCAGGTATTGATAAACAAGTGCTGATTTTAATATTTTGTCATTAATGCATGGCTGTTTTTCTTTTGCTTCTTGAAAACTATATTCCACAAATCGCAATAAATTGTCGATATACATATATATTGAGTTATATATTTTGAAAACCCACATCACAAATCGAAATGATTTTGAATGAATCTGAACATATTTTTCAATTCATCATCAGACAGAGATTTAGCCCAAACGGCAAAAGCATATAAATCCATTTTACAGAAATTTAGAGCAACGCCATTATCATGAACCTGACATCCTATGAATATTTCTTGTGCTGAACCTGTAAGAGTAGCAGAAATTGTTTCTGTTTTAATCGGAGTCACTGTTGAAACACCTCTAAAAAGTTCCATATTTGTCTGATTAACACGGATCGTCCACACCTCGATATTACCTGTGAGATTTGGCAAAGAAAGAACTGCGAGTCTACCATCCGATATTGAACCAAAATCGATATAGACTGTGCCGTCTACCCATGGTAAATGCACACCGAATCTGATGGCTCCACGCCCCCATTGAAATTGTGATTGGTAAGCTATCGATTCTGTTTTGACAATCAACATTACTGTACATGTGTTACCAGAACTACCCGCTATTTCAGAAACATCAAATGATTTTTTTTCCAAATAGTCATCACTACCATCGAAACGTATGAAAAAACGTTTTTTCAATGAATCCCTCAGAAGAAGAGGCTTTTTTGAATTGGTTTGTTGTGAAAAATCGATATTATTCACAGGATCAATCCATGAACTAACTCTATCATTTGAATCGGCTGTGACTACTGATAAAGCTGGAATTAATGCAATGCTGATTTTGTCTAACACTGGTATACCAGGTAGACTGTTCGAAATAATAAAAGTCGATCTGTCTAACTTCAAATCGAGTTGTTTTTTTATGACAACATGGTTATCTTCCGTAGCAGCCTTAACGACGAGATTTTTGTCAGTTTCTATATGTCCATCATCATTTACTGAAAGTTGAGCTTGAGCTTGATAGGTAAAATCATCATCAGAGTGATAGTCAATGGTGTATTCAATTCTGTCACCATTGTCGTCAAGAAGATGTGTACCATCTAAATTTTTTACATACAATGTCATATACTGTTGCATTATATAATTCAATTAATCAGTAATGTTTTGTAATGTATAATGTAAACATAAGATCTTACGCCATCGCCATCGTCATCATCAAAATTTATTCGTATGTTTGTTATGTTTTCAAAATATCGATTGATATTGACAGTAAGTATTTTGCTTGTTGAAAAATCTATGTCATAAAATACACTAGCGTCTCCATAAAAAGTTATATCGTGATTCGACTCTGATGGATAATTTTTTTTAGCATAAATTTTTATTTTATCCATATAAATTTTAGTAAATGTTAGAGGTACTGTTCTAGAAATATTAAAATCACAACCCAGTGATGATTCTGAAGTGGTTCCATAGGCGTAAGACGGTAATATCTTATCAAATAACCCTAAAATTTTATTACCATTCATATTGATTGGTACATGCATTTGAAATTGATTATTTACAACTTGATAAGCCAATTCGTAATCATAGATAGTAAAATCAAGGTTGTTTTTTGCTTCGCCTTTTATACCGTAAATCAGGACATACAATGGTAAAAGAGTTGGGCTTCTATTGTCATAAGTGGATTGAACAATTACATATAACCGTCTTTCGATAGTTGGTGAAGAACCATCTGGTGATAAGTTCATGATAAAGCGATAATATTTATAATCTGTGTTGGTTTTGACTGTAGTGGTTCTATCGGTGTTCATGTTTCTTTTTTCAAAAGTAACCTGAAATGAATTAAACTCCACATCAAAACCAGTTTTTTGGAAATATATTTCTAAACACACAGTATATTTATCGCGATAATTGTCACGTATCAGTTTGAATAGATTAAAATCGAATCGTCCTTTGAACAGACTGGAACCATCTGTTGCCTTTTGAACCTTGAATGAAAATGCTTTTTTGTTGTTTTTATGTGGCGAGTCATTATAGTCGATTAAATTGGCATCCTGTATTCCATAATCTTCTGTAAATTCCCCATCATCCATAGCATATTTCAGCACATTTTTTCTGTTTGTGTGAGTAGTTATGTGACTCTTCACTATTTCGTCGTCTACATATTTCTTATTTTTTTCTATTTGTTCGTCTGTATATTTATTGTTTTCGGTAGAAACAGTTGCAATACCGTCATTTACTTGCTTCAAAGTGATGGCATCTTGATTATGTGTGGCGTTTCCGAGATTTATTATTCGTTGATTGTTCATATTCAGATTTCCGGTCATTTTATCGCGGCTCTCTGCAATTTTTTGATCTGTGTAACTTTCAGCTTGGGCTTTTGTTGAAAACATCCCACTATAAACCTGATGTAAAGTGGCTGCATCTTGGTTATCCGTCGCGTTCTTCACGTTTTTTATTTGTTGATTGTTCATGTCAAGATTTCCAGTCATTTTGGCTGAACCATCCAATCGAAGTGAATCTAAAAACAATCAATCAACGTAACCTTTTCCTGTGGCATTATTTACACCTGTCGGATCAGCAAGATTAATGATCTTGTTGTTGTTTATATTCAAATTTCCAGTCATGTCCTGCAAACCATCACGGAGCACAACCTGATTTGTATTGGGTTTGGTTGATAAACCAGTTTGTAATTGGTGTTTTGTAACAGCGTCAGAATTGCCAGTGCCTTCAGCAAGATTGCTGATTTTATTATTTCCAAAGTCAAAATTGCCAGTTACGGAAATACTTCCATCTTTTTTCAAATAATTAGCCAGCTCCGTTTTATCAGCTTTTTGATTCATAAAGTCGTCAACGTAAAATTTATTGGTAGCGTCTGCATGCAATATTGGATCTTGCACTCCTAAGATTCTTTTATTTTTCATGTCGATCGGATTTTGGGCTTCTATCTTTCCATCATTTGTATTTAATTCAAAATAAAAGCTATGTAGATGCACACTACTTACAGCATCACTGTGACCATGTCTAGCTGGAGCAATATTTTCGACACGCCGATTATCCATGTTAAGGGCTCCAGTCATTGGACTACTGCCGTCTAGTTTTAATGTCTTATTAACCTCAGAATCAACATAACTCTTTGTACTAGCGTCAGTGTTTGTTTGAGGTGAATCTAAATTTCTCAGTTTTTTATTCTGCATATCATAATCACCATCATCTGTCAGTTTAAAACCAACACCAGGCAATTCTTTTACTATTTCAATGACGTTTTCATGTGAAAATGTGTCTTCAGGTAATTTACCATTCGAATAACTCATATACATATGGGTTATATTTTTTCATCGAAATTCTTTTTCACTTGTTTCTTAGGTTTGTCAATGTATACAAAATCGAAAGGATCTCTAGTTGCTTTCTCGTATAATTGTTTGGATACATTGTTTTCGCTACATATGCGACTTTTTTCATTAGCACTTGGAAAATCATAAATGGCGTAATGTGAGCAGTTTAATCTAATGTCTTTTGGTGTCTTATAGTAGCTTTGACTCAAATATATGACACAGCAATTTTTATGTCTTCCCTGTATAAAATAGTCGACTAATGGTTTTTGGTTTGTATCACATACGAAATCGTCGAATATCACAATTTTTTGATTGTCACCATTGAGATTTTTTACAGGAATTATTTTATCATTGCTTGCTTCAATAATATCATAACCAGCTTCTTCACTCCATGGTTCGAACTCTTTCATGAGATTCCGATACTTTGACTGCTCTAAGTTTTTTGCATAAAGGTATATTTTGTCGAAGTACAATAATTTGTAGATCATATGCATCAGTGTATTGGTTTTTCCCGAACCAGAAGGTCCGCAAATGAGCATGCGAAAGCATTCTTTAGGCATAGATTTATGCTTTCGTTTGAAGTTTGTGACAACATCATCATCAGTATCATAATTCAGTATTTTCATTGTTATATCATATGGGTATATTATTCCAATAACATGGTGTTCAACATGGTGTTCAACACAGTGTAAAACGTTATTTTTTATATATGAATTTCCATTTTATGTAACGTAACAATATAACAATAAATGAGTTTACTTAAGTGGAAAGAACTCGCAAAGAGTAAATCTGAATTAGGGGATAAGATTAATTATGTCCATAATGCAATTACAAAACATAATATCGATCAGAAGACCAGTCAACAGGGATTTTCAAAAGTATTCCAACCAATTACAAGTAAATTAGATGATGTTATTGATAGTAATCAGGCTTTAAGGTTGCCAAGGAAAAAACGACCACTGAAGAAAGGAGAAGTTCCTGATTACGGCATTGATATAGAGGATGAAGTTCCAGATATGAATCTTGGTGAATTATTTGAACAACCTGTTTTGCCACAGCAAGAAAAACAACTGGTGCCAAAACCGCCAACATATGAAGAATCTTTACAAGATCTTCTGGAAGGAAAAAAAGAGATTTATGTTGATCCTAAGTACTTTCCTGAAGAACCAGAATTACCACCAGAGTATGATGACGACGATGAGATAGATTATGGAATGGATGAAGAAGATATGGAAAATGAGATACTAAATGAGTATGAAGTGCCTAATTATGACACAGTTGAAAAAATACTAAATCAACCAGAAATGAATGACAAAAAATCCAAAGCATATCTTTGTAAAATTTTAACACAAACTAGAACGAAAAGAAACAGTTTGAGAGGTTATAAAGCACAGGTGACAAAACAATATAACAAGGGAATTATCGGGGAAGCACAAAGACAAGAGATGAACGAAAGAATAGACAGAGCTAAAAATGTCTTGAATGCATATATTGCACATTATGACACTAAATTGAAAACAATAAAAGGTTCTGGAATCAGAAGAAAAAGAAAAGGTGGTAATGTGATATTTTTTAACAAACCGAAAGAACTCATAAAAAAATTGGATTTGATCATTGGTGAGATATTGGCTGGCAATACAAGCATTGACATGCGAAATATGGGTGTTTCTATATTGGACACATTATTGAAAATGACAACAATTAACAAATCACAATATGGTAAATTATACAAACAATATTTCAAAATTTAATGTAACCTCATTATATAATGGAACGAGAGATAGTTTTATCATCTTACAGTGTAAAAAATCAAGGGAACAATAAACCAGAAGATTTTACAACAAATTTCACCAGACCTGTAACTCTAGACAATAATAAGCAATACGTTATCGGTCTTAACAGAGTCATTAACATGTCATTCACTTGGTTCAATGTCAATGCTGGGTACAAAAATCAATTAATCAAATACAGCTCCGATAATGGTTCAACTTTTAAGGACATTACCTTTCCAGCTGGGGTATGGAATTATACGGACTTTGACAGACATATTAAAAAGGTGACGAAAACTGGTGATACGTATCCGATGACTCTTGAATTCAACGAAACAACATTTAGAGTCACGGTTACATTAGATGCAAATTACCAACTTGATTTAAGAGCAAATAATTTTAATGACCTGATCGGTTTTGATAAAAAGATATTAGCAAGTGGAACGCATATTGGACCAAGAGTGCCAAATCTCAGTCAAGACACAGACGTACTCAATATTCATTGCGATTTGGTAAACGAAAGTTTAGTTGACGGCGAAGAAACAGACATCATTTATTCATTCTCAACTAGTGTACTAAAACCAAGTTACTCCTTCACCCTCGAACCACAAAGAGTTACATTTAATCCTGTGAACAAAACTACAATTTCATCAATCAGAATCATGATAACAGATGGAAAAAGAAGATTAGTGGATCTAAATGGAGCGGATACGTCTTTTTCGCTGATTTTAAAAAGTATCTAATGTAACAGTATAATGAAACCGTATGAATTTAAGAGGTTTTACCATCCAAAACTTGGTAAATTTGTATTTCAACACAAAGGGTCTGGGCTTATTATCGACAACATTTTCAAACCATTGAAGGGTGTGGCATCATCTGTTTTCAAGAAAATTGCCAAGCCAATGGCGAAGAAGGCATTAGAATCAGGAGTATCACATGCTGGTGATAAAATTGGTAAGGCGGCGGCAGAAAAGTCAGGAGACCTAATAATGAAAAAATTAGCAAATTTGAGAAAAGGAGCTACAACACAAAGTGCAATTGTTCCATCCTCTCCCATTAAACAGCAAGATGAAAGTACTGATATGATACTAAATAGATTGATATCAGGATCTGGAAGAAGGCGTAGATTTTTCAAATAAATAACATGACAGCAAAATTATATAATACAATAGTATAAATGGCTTTTAGAACAAGTGAATTATTGCAAAGAAATGAGTTAGTGCGATTTCAACTTGATGATGTAATCCGAGCCCAGGTAACGGTCAACATCAAGAAAAGAACGGTTATAGATTCACCATCAACGACCGGAGTTCTTTCTATGATTGGTACAATGCTTATTTTGAGGTTCAATTCCAGTTACAAAAAACAGCAGATGGAGCTGGTTACGCAGCAGCCGATAGAATAACGGTGATAAACGGATCTCATTCATTGATTGCACATATGATGATTAAAAGTGCGGGGAAAATTGTTTATGACACTGACAATCTACATAAGGTCACTTTTGTGAAGAATCTGTTGGAATATTCTGATGATTACAGCAGATCAGTCGGTAAAAACAGTTTTTGGTATTTAGACACAGATGATACGACAGCCAATACCAATTCAGGATATGAATCTAGAAGAGTGCTTACACAAGCTGCCAACAATGATGAAACGGGAGGAGCAAAAGATGTGAATTTGATCATACCTCTCAATCGTTACAGTTTTTTTGAAGAGTTGCAGGATAAAATGTTGGTTCCTATGCAGTTACAATTCAATTTGAATCTCCAGAACGACAATGAACTCATCAATATGGCAGGAGGAGTAGATGCCGGCAGAGTAGTTTTGAACAGATTTCTTTTATGGGTTCCAAAATTAACACCAAAAGACAGTATGTACGACAAATTTGTAAGCTCTTTCATGAAAGAACACAAATGGACATATCAGCGTGAACTATATGCAGCGTCAGCGCCTGCTAGAGGCAGTGGTTTTTTCAGATTTCTTCCAGCATTGACAATGTCAAAGCAATTTTTGTTTATCTACAACGGGCTAAAACTAGAGTTGCAACTCAAAATCCATATATACTTGATACCTTCAAACTAAATGCAGTGGACGCAAACAGTTATTTAACAACATGCAGACTCGAATATGGCAATGGTGTTTTCTACCCAGAAACAGAATATGACAGTGAAAGCAAAGTGAGAATATTCAATGATCTGATGTCTTATGCAATGCGAAAAAATGATTACAACACCGGAACCCAGTTGAATCTTGCCAATTATAACAGCCTGTATTCACTGATCTATTTTGATCTGTCATATCAGGCAGAGAAAGTACCAAGAGACCCTAAACAGTTGATTTTCAGGTACAAACTCAATGCCAACAGTGCAGCAGATTTCAATGTCCATGCAGTTGTATTGTACGAAGAGTCGGTTGTTATTGACAAGGTGGGTAATGAATTGGTGATAGTTTAAGCCCACAACTGAGATAGTAATATGAAATCAAGTAAATGACACATATTTATTTGTAACTGGAATTATATAACATATATTATATGACTAAACTTCATGAAATCAACGTAAGACTTTCAGATAATCAAAAAAAGAATCTGAGTAATGCTTACCATAAAAGGGAAACAATTGTTCTAAGACTGACAAATGATTCTCTTAATGGAAACGACACTCTTTATGTTCCAGCAATGGTGAAAAAACGATTGCAAAAAAATCGACAATTGAACAAAGGAATGGACATTAAGCTTGCTAAGACCAATATAAGAAAACAAGTAGGCGGAAGTCTTTTGAGCACCGTATTGTCACTTGGTATGAGAGCTCTTCCAGCAATTGGTAAAACCCTTGGGTTGAGTGCTCTTGGTGGTTTAGCAGAAGCCGGAGCTAAAAAATTGTTAGGATCGGGTCAAAAAGGCGGTGCTTTACCATTACCCATGATGATACCTTTCGAGGCAATCAACAAAATAATGCCATATCTGAACATGTTCACTACAAAACAGCAAAGAGACATCATCAATGCAGCTCAAACAGGTTCAGGTGTTAGTATAAAACCGACCAAAACACAATCAGGTGGATTTTTAGGCACTCTGTTAGCTAGCATTGGAATTCCTTTGGCTTTGGATCTTGTGAAAAAGATGACCGGAAAAGGAGCACCGAGGATAGGTAGACCACCTTCGTCGACAAAGGATGGTACAGGACCACCTAGAATTGGAATGCCCCCTCCATTTTATAGTTATCCGCCATATGTGACTGGTTATGGTAAAAAAAAAAACCCCTCGACCAAAAAAGGAAAGGGACTACTATTAGGAAAAAACAGTCCATTCAATGGCATACCCATTTTGGGGGCAATATTGTGAAACCAAAATTTCACAAAAAAATACCTATGTCCAACCACGATCTGATAAAATGGTGTAAATATTTGAATATACCGATCAATGACGTACTGTCAAGGAATGAAAATGTTCCACATAACCATAAACAGGCGTTATTCATCTACAATCTAGAACCAGCTTATATGAGCGGAAGTCATTGGGTTGCAACATATGTCAAAGACAATGTGATAAATTATTTCGATTCGTTTGGTATGCCCCCATTTCAAGAGATCGTGAATCATGCCAAAAAGAAAAATCTAACTTTGTTACATCAAAACAATCAGATACAAAACATACAAACAACAACTTGTGGGTATTTCTGTTTATACTTTCTAAATGAAATGAATAAGGGTGATTCATATTATGATTTATTGCAAGTGTTCGACATAAATGATACAATGAAAAATGAGAGATTTATCGAACATTATTTTAGAAATATCTAACTTATATATATTATGAAATCATATTGTGTCAAACAAAAGAAAGTGACCGAATGTGTTGAACCTTCAGGTTACAAAACAGCTAAAAATGGTAGACTAATGTTCTTTTGCACTTGTGCTGAATGTGGTATTACAAAGACCAAATTTGTCAAACAACAGGGAAACTAAACAGCCCGTTGGGAGCGGGCTTACTCAGTGATATTGCTAATACAGGAACAGAATTGTTCCTAACAAAAGGAGTACCTTATCTTGGCAAAAAAGCAGTTGAAATGGGCAGATATTATGGTTCCGAATTAATGAGAGACCCAAAATTGCAGAAAAAAGCAATCGATTATGGTTTGAGAAAAATGAATCCTCTACTTCATAAAGTGGGATCAGAAGCTCTCGATCAATTGTCAACAAAAATAAGACCCAAAAAGAAATACACAACCAATAGGAAAGATCTAGACGGCGGTGCTTTAGACATTCAAAAACAATTAGCAAAGTTGGGAGAACTCCATTTGAGAACTCCGACGGGTAAAAAATATAATTATTGTGGACCTGGTACAAAACTGGAAGACAGATTGGCTTCAAATGATCCAAAATATAGAGATCCAATAAATAAATTAGATGCTGTTTGCCAGCAACATGATATAGCATACAGTAAAGCTGGAGACGATCTGGCTAAAAAGCATGCAGCTGATAAAATTATGGAAGACAGTATAAAAGCAATCCCATTTAATCAAAGACCTTGGTTTGCTACACCAACAATGTATGCCATTAAAGCATAAAGAAAGATTGGACTTGGTTCAAAAAACGTAAAGCGGCGCTGAGTATTGATGATTGGGCTCAGCAATTAGCCGATGAATTACACAAACCAATCAAGAGAAAATTCAAAACTAGAAGAGTCATTGTGAATCATATCGATGAAATATGGGCAAGTGATCTAGTCGAAATGCAAAAATTCAGCAAATGGAATAAAGGTTATCGGTATCTTCTTATGGTTATTGATGTTTTCAGCAAATACGGTTGGATTGTCCCATTGAAGGATAAGAAAGGTGAATCCGTTACTGAAGCATTTAAAACAATATTCAGGGAAGGCAGAAGACCACAATATTTATGGGTTGATAAGGGAAAGGAGTTCTATAACAAACACTTGAAAGACTTGTTGGAGAAAAATGGGATACATATGTACTCCACTGAAAATGAGGAGAAATCCTCAGTGGTTGAAAGGTGGAATAGAACAATTAAATCCAAAATGTGGAAACAGTTCACTGTTCAAGGTAATACAATGTATCTCGATATGTTGCCCAAACTAGTGAAACAGTACAACAACACAAAACATTCAAGCATAAAAATGACACCTGTTGAAGCATCTAATAAGAGGAATGAAGGTATAGTTTACTTCAATCTATATGGTGATACAGAAACATTGAAACAGAAACCTAAATTTCAAACAGGTGACAAGGTTCGAATATCTAAGTATAAACGGAATGTGTTCGACAAGGGTTATACACCAAATTGGACAGAAGAAGTGTTTACAGTTGATAAGATCCAATACACTAATCCAATAACATACAAACTAAAAGATCTCAGAGGTGAAGAGATACAAGGCAGTTTTTATGAACCTGAATTATTAAAAGCAAAGCAGGATATTTTCCGTATTGACAAAGTGATTAGAAGAGACTATAAAAAGAAACAAGCTCTAGTGAAATGGAAGGGATACAGTGATGAATTCAACAGTTGGGTACCATTGAAAGACATTGAAAACATATGAATTGTGGTGAAACAAACGCGCATAAATACTTATAAAAAATAAAAATATATACTTATATTATATGGACAAGTTTGAAAATGAAGAAAAGTTTGGTTTCTATTATGAGAGCGATCAAGACTCTGGTTCAGATTCCGATTGGACGCCATCGCAAGAAAGTATATCTGAAGAAAGCTGCTCAAGTTCGCAAGAATCTGAGTCGTCACAAGACAGTGATGAATCTGTATAAAAACAAAATCAAAACATATAGTATATGAAGCAATATTCTGACAGACAAAAATATCTTTTGATCATGTGGTACTATTTGTTGAAAGACGTGAAGGAAAACAATGTAGAACAAACCATAGAACGATTACACCCTGGCTACAAAATTAATTGGCAAGAAATGGCAAGTTACATATCCAGGGCGGCTGATGTTGTGTATGTAAGAAAAAGAATCTGTTCATGGACAATAAAAACAACAAATCAAGAAGGTCACAATTTGCATTTTCTTTTTGAATTTTTATACAGAGTTCACAAAGACAAATCAATGCCTTTATACGAAGAATTGATGATATAAAAATGTAATCTGAACATATAGTATATGACCGAAAAAACAAATTACAATGGTTTTATGATGCGTTTGATAAAAGACCCAAAATTACGAAGAATTGCGTTACAAATCAGCAAATGCACAGACTTACTTGAACATATAGACAGAGGTGTGAATTGCCGAATAATGAAAGATTCAGAAGACAAGTACAAACTTTTGTTGAAATCAAGATTGAAAATGAGTGGTTTAAATTTATATTGCGTTTACAAGCTTGAGGCTCCTCTTGATGATCAAATTTGGACAATAAATAAGCCAGAAGGTTTGTCTAAAGTATAAATATATGACCTTCAGAGGAAGCGAAATAGTAAAAACATTATGTTTGAGAAGATTAATTGAAGAAACAATTTGTGATATAATAGGTAAAAATGCTGAATACATGCATTATGTTAGAACAGAGAAGATGCCTTCATTAAAATTAGCCATTGAAGACGACTTTTATGATTGGAAAGCAATAAGAACAGTTTTTCATAGAACAGATCCTAAAATGTCTTTTGTGTTTTGTGAATTCAAAAGATATAGTGATTTTTTAGCACCACTGAAATTAGTGCAAGAAAATATATGAAAACGGCAATTAATCTGATTTTTTGTCATTTGCTGATGTTTTGCAAGTTTTATTATGCACATACTTGCTACCGTTTTTCAAAGTTTTGTTACATCGGTAGCACGTGTATTCTTTCTGCGCCCAATTTTTCATGAATCGCGCTTGATTTCTTTTTCTTTCTTCATCAGACACTCTTCGCGGTCTTTTGTTCGCAGATTTTGTGTGATCATCAGGCAATTCATCTTGTTTGACATACTCAAATTTGTAGTGTTGACCATCCTTTTTTGAAACACCTGATTTACATTTGTTGATACCCTCACATGCCATTTTAACAATACCAGCATTTATTTGAAGATGTTGTTGAACAGCATACATACTGTAAAAATAAGTATCTTCTTCAGTGGTTATGTTAGTTGCTTTTATGCATTTTCTGTTTTCATGATTTTTAGCAGCAAATGAATAATCACGATTCTTTGCTGATTTCTTGCAATTTTGTTGTTGAGTCATTATTTGCAAGTTGCATAATCTGTTGTCTTTTTTGTCATTGTTGATGTGATCAATCACTTTTCCTTCAGGTATAAGACCGTTAAAACATTCCCAAACAAATCGATGAACAGACATTGATTTCTGTCTTTCACCATGTTTTTTAACATTGCAATACATATAACCGCTTCTATGCTTATTGCCAATTGTCGGAATTTTTTTTGTAATATAGATTACGTTTCCATTTTCGTCGGCGGCATACAAGTCGTAAATCGGATGAATTGAATAAACACATTCTTTGATTTGGATTTTAGTCATAATAATATAGTATATATTATTTCTTTATAAGGGTTTAGTTTGTCAAAAAACAAAAATTCTATTTAAAGAGAAACCACTATTCAATAAATATATAGTATGAAAAATAATATCTCAAGTAATATTATGAATCATTCTAGTTTAAAAAATTTAAGCAAACAAGAATTAATTGACATAATTCAAAAATTAACTACCAGCGACGGTACAAAACCAGTGCCCGCACCAAGGACTAAAACAAGACCGATCCCAAAACCAAGAAAGAGTGTGCAGCAAATGGTTCAAAATTATGAAGAAAACATAATTCTTGCTCCATTAGAGTTCCGAGATGGATACAAACCAGTGCCAGCGCCTAGGACTAAAAGACCAGTGCCAGCACCTAGATCCAAAAAACCAGTGCCAGCGCCAAGAACCAAAAAACGACCAGTGCCAGCACCAAGGACTATAATACAAGAAACGAATAAAGCTTTAAAAGGGTTCACAAAGTCTTATGAAATCAACATAAAAAACAGTAAAGACCCACTATTACAACTGCGAAATACAAGAAAGGCTGTTGCCATACATATCAAAAAAATATTGAAATCAATGAAAGGTCTGAAATTTATTGAAACACTCAGAGTAACATTTGAAAAGCAAACAGGGCGAGAAGAAAGAATTATGAAAACAGCGTATTTCAACAGTCAACCCCAAACAATAACAAATAACACACAAATTGAACTAGCTTTATCTTTGTCAAAACAAGTCATACTAAACAAGATTGCAGTTTGGATTTCAGAAGGATCTGGTTGGACTGTTCAATCTGTTGACAATCATTATCTTAATGTGGTAAAATACGAACCAATGAAAGGATCTTCTTATATAAAACTACCCACAGAACTCAGAAGTGCAAAGGGATTGATAAACATAAAAAACAGTGACAATGAATGCTTCAGATGGTGCCACATAAGACATTTGAACCCCCAAGACAAAGATCCTCAAAGAATAAAAAAATCAGATAAACAACACGTAGACAACCTAAATTATCAAGGCATTGAATTCCCTGTGACCACCAAACAGTACAACAAAATAGAAAAGCAGAACGAGATTAACATCAATGTATTTGGTCATGAAGAAAAACAGAAATATCCAATCTATGTCTCGAAAGAAAAGTATGAAGACAATATGAATCTGCTTCTTATAACAGAAAATGAAAACAAGCACTATGTATTGATAAAGGATTTCAACAAGTTTATGTACAATCAAACGAAGCATAAAGAGAGGAAACATTTTTGCATGTATTGTCTTCAATGCTTCACTTCTGAAAGAGTGTTGAATAATCATAAAGAAAACTGTATCCAATTAAATGGAGCACAAGCAATTAAAATGCCAACAAAAGATGATAACATACTAAAATTCAATAATTTCCACAAACAACTACCCGTTCCATTTGTAATATATGCAGATTTCGAAGCCATAACTGAAAAAATACATGGATGTCAACCCAATAATGACAAATCATTCACTGAAGCTTATCAGAAGCATACAGACTGTGGATACGGTTACAAGGTTGTTTGTTGTTATGACGATAAATACACGAAACCAGTACAAATTTACAGAGGTGAAAAAGCCGTTTACAAATTTATGGAAGCTATGCTGGATGAAGTCAAATATTGCAAGAAGGTTATGAAAAAATATTTCAATAAACCATTAAGAATGACTAAAGATGATGAAGAAAAATTCCAAAAAGCTGATAAATGCCATATATGTGAGAAAGAATACAATAAAACTGATGTAAGAGTAAGAGATCACTGCCATGTGACTGGCCAGTACAGAGGATCCGCACATCAAGATTGCAATCTCAACTTCAGAATAACTGACAAAATTCCAGTGATATTCCACAATCTACGTGGGTATGACAGTCATTTCATAATGCAAGAGATCGGTGAGACAGTTAAAAATCATACATACACAAACAAGAAAGGTGAAAAGTGCCAAATGAATATAAATGCAATTCCCAATAACATGGAGAAATACATGGCTTTCATGCTCGGTCATCATCTGACCTTTATTGACAGTTTCCAATTCATGAGCTCAAGTCTTGACAGACTGGTCAGCAATCTACCAAAAGAATCATTGAAATACACCTCTCAAATATTTGAAAACGAAAAGCTTGATTTGATGTCTCGAAAAGGAGTATATCCATACGACTTCATGGATAGCTTCGGTAAATTCAATGAAAAGCTACCACCAAAAGAAGAATTTTACAGTATATTAAATGATGAGCATATCTTAGATGATCAATACAAACATGCTCAAAATGTATGGAACACTTTCAATCTAAAAAATATGGGTGAGTACCATGA
The DNA here is from genome assembly GCF_036669935.1 of Montipora foliosa. Lineage (NCBI taxonomy): Eukaryota > Metazoa > Cnidaria > Anthozoa > Scleractinia > Acroporidae > Montipora > Montipora foliosa. The sequence goes on from NC_090875.1 coordinate 42,076,384, forward strand.
CTTATATCTCAAATCTGACATCCTTCTATTAGCTGATGTGTTTGAAAACTTTCGAAAGACATGTCTGCAATACTACAAACTAGACCCCTGTCATTATTTTACATCTCCAGGTCTTTCATGGGATGCTATGTTAAAGATGACTAACATTAAATTGGAGCTTATGACTGATATTGACATGTTTCAGTTTATTGAAAAAGGAATGCGTGGCGGAACCAGTTATATTGCTAACCGATACGGTAAAGCTAATAATAGATACATGAAAACATATGATGAAAAGGCGCCCTCAAAATATATCATGTATTTAGACGCCAACAATCTGTATGGTTGGGCAATGAGCCAATACCTTCCAACTGGCGGATTCAGATGGATGACTAAAAAACAAATTGACAAAATAGACTTATCCAAGTATAAAGAAGATAGCAATAAAGGTTCGATATTAGAAGTTGATTTGGAATATCCCAAAGAATTACACGATCTGCATAATGATTATCCGCTAGCACCTGAAAAGGTAAAAGTCAACAAAGATATGCTTTCTAATTATTGCCAAGAAATAGCCGATAAATTCAATGTATCAACTGGTTTAGTTCATAAACTGGTACCTACGTTAAGCAATAAAGAAAAATACGTACTCCATTACAGAAACCTTCAATTATACACAGATCTTGGTTTGAAAATAACCAAAGTCCATCGAGTACTAGAGTTCAATCAGTCCGCATGGTTGAAGCAATACATCGACTTTAATACTGAAAAAAGAACTAATGCTAAAAATGCTTTCGAGAAAGACTTCTTCAAGCTCATGAATAACAGTGTATTTGGAAAAACAATGGAAAACATTAGAAAAAGAGTAGATGTCAGATTAGTGACTGATGAAAACAAACTATTAAAAATGGCTGCTAAACCAACATATGTTAGCAGCAAGATCTTTAATGAAAATCTAGTGGCAGTGCATAAAATCAAAGAAACACTAACCCTAAACAGGCCGGCATATGTGGATATGTGTATCCTTGATCTTAGCAAGACACTAATGTATGATTTTCACTATAATTATATCAAACAAAAATACGGCAGCAAAGCAAAATTGTTATTCACAGACACAGACAGCTTGACATATGAAATCCAAACGAGTGATGCATACCAAGACTTTTGGAATGATAAAGACAAATTCGACAACAGTGATTATTCTCAAGATTCGCAATATTTCGACAAGACAAATAAAAAGGTAATCGGTAAATTCAAAGACGAGGCAGCAGGTATACCGATCACCGAATTCGTTGGATTGAGATCAAAAATGTATTCCTACATGAAAGACAATGACAAAGGTGGAAAGACGGCAAAGGGAATCAAGAAAAATATTATTAAGAAGAACATCACTCATGAAAATTACAAAAACGTACTGTTCAACAGCGAACAAATGCAACACACCATGAAAACGATCAGAAGCAACTTGCATCAACTTGGGAGCTATGAGCTTAATAAAGTATCATTATCCTGCTTCGATGACAAGCGATATATTCACAACAATGGTATGGCAAGTTACGCATACGGTCACTATAAAATCCATTCTACCTCGCCACGGCATAGATTCCTAGAAATATAAAACATATAGATTTCCAAGAATACGAGACCGAAAATGACCACGCCCATATTTGGCCACGCCCATGTGATGGAAACCATCGATGGAAGCCATTAAATGGAAAGTAGTATGAGTTGGGGCGTTTAAGCGCATTATTGCAAAAATGCGCTGAAACCCCCAACTCCTATACTACTAACATTCGGAATACGTGCAAGGCACATTTCAGCTTTTAACCGTGATTATGGGCGACAAACGGATAAGTGAGGAAAACGAATTTCTTGAAGCTTTGTGTCAACGTAAAGGAGATACTATCTTTCAAAGTACCCCTATCAAGAAGCGTCGAAGTGGAGACCATTGCGCTGCGGCTGGAATAAATTACAACGGTGAGTGTATCAAATGGTAAACGTAATTGCAAAACGCCACTACAGCATGTAGACCCTGTTCGCTCGGAGACGAGGACAACACGCAAGATATTCCCCAACCGTTAATGCCCGCAGATGAGCTTGCTATTTATGGAGCGATTGCAGAATACCCGGCCCAGCAAACTTCCTACTTAATTAAGCTGCCACCGCGGTCCGCAGTCCCGTAGTCGATGAATGAAAACTGTTAAAGGGCAAGCATTAAAATGAACTGCCACCGCGGTCCGCAGTCCCGTGGTCGATGACTGAATATTTGATAACTCCGAAGAATAAAATGGTTGTGACCGGGGTCCGAAGTCACGTAGTAGTTAAATAATAATTGAAAATAACGGCCAGTTGTTAAGTGGCGTTTTTAGGATTTGTGGATTAAAGAACGAGGTGTATGACACGTTGAGTGTCCTTAACTGAACCACAAAATGAAAGCTAAAATTTTACGAAAGGCTTAATCAGTAAACGAGTTCTTATTTCTTCAGACGATCTCGTAAAAAGTGTTAATCAAACCGCAAAATGAAAGCTAAAATTTTACGAGAATGCTTAGGCCTAAATTATATATCACTGAAGCGAGCTCTTAGGCTTAATCACACCGAACGGCAAAGTGAAAGCTAAAATTTTAGGAGTGCTTAGGCCTAATCATTGAAGCGAGCGCTTAGGCTTAATGAGTAGACGAGTGCTTTCTTCTTCAGACGATCTCATGAAAAGTGTAATTAACCGAGCCGCGAAATGAAACCTAAAATTTTACGAGAATGCTTAGTTCTAATCAGTGGAGCGAGCGCTTAAGCTTAATCAGTAAATGAGTGCTGTCTTCTTCACACGATCTCGTGAAAAGTGTAGTTAACCGAGCCGCGAAATGAAAGCTTAAAATTTACGAGAATACTTAGGCCTAATCACTGAAACGAGCGTTTAGGCTTAATTAATCAGTAAACGGTCGAGTGCTTTCTTCTTCACCCGATCTCATGAAAACTGTAGTTAACCGAACAGCAAAATGAAAGCTTAGCAGTGATTGCAGAATACCCGGTTTAGGAACAGAGTTGTTTATATGTATCATTTTCTGTCCCATGCCACTGCGTCGTAAAATTTTAGCTTTCATTTTGTGGTTCAGTTAAGGACACTTTCCACGAGTTCGTGTGAAGAAGAAAGCACGCGTTTACTGATTAAGCCTAAGCGCTCGCTTCAGTGATTAGGCCTAAGCATTCTCGTAAAATTTTAGCTTTCATTTTGTGGTTCAGTTAAGGACACTCAACATGTCATACACATCTATTAAAGAACGAGGGGCATCTTTCACCTTCTAAATTAATTGTAAACTGCGTAACAGCAATAAATTAGTCTTGAAAAGCCCCGAGGGGAGAGACTTATAACTTCACTTCACTTCACTTCACTTCAAGACTGCGGGACTGCGAAGGCAGTTTTTTAAGTAAGACATTTGGTGTACCGGGTATTTTGCAATACCTAGCCCTACTTAGTTCAGGCAACCCGGGGACTGGAACGTTAATGTCAGCTTGTATTCCGACACTAAAGAAGAAAACCATGGTGCATGCATGTTTTTAATTTTGAATGGACTTTATGGACTAACCAGTCATGACGTTAAAATTAAGGTAATTAGCCAATTGTTTCGCAAGGCACTTTTTCTTCCGGTTACCTGCTGTGATGATTTTATCGCAATTTTGCACGTACTCTCGTTACAGAGTAATCAATTCCTTCGCCATTTCGTTGGATATTTGCGGTGTTTATTTTCCGTCGATATTGCATTTTGTATACGTAATCGTCATGGAAAAAACTAAAAGAGTAAAGACCTCATCAAGGAAAGCGGTTGGGCCCAAGCCGAAGCGACAAAGGCGGGCTAAATCATCAGCAGAAAGAGCAGCGGAAACACCAGTACCGGTGAACCATCGTGACCGCATGATTACATTATGCTGTCAATCAAAGTGGAGTTTAACTTCCAGTGGAAATCGCTTACATCCCAATTTCTCGCCAAATATTCACTCTTTTGAAAGATCTTGCTGGAAAGCTTATTTCCAACTTAAAAAACGAAAATTGATTTTTTTTCCCTCTGAACGTACACGGTAACTTTAATTAACCTTTTCTGATTAAACTGTATTCTTTTTCAGATTTACACTGGAAAGTATGTTGCCCCCAGCAACAGAGAAAACCCTGTTGAACGTGTTGACTCTTTCTGCGAAGGGCTTCAAATTGAAACATATGCAGCAGTTTTCTTATCAAACTGTGAAGAGGAGCCAGTGATTGGTGTTTTAAAAGAGATCAGTGAAGATCATTTCAAAATCCATTCCTGGAAAGGCACATACAGAAGGAAGTGGTCACCTTTAAGCCTTACAAGAGCAAAGGAACCATGGACAGAAGTTCTTCCAAAGGAGTGTATTATTCTCCACTCCTTTGAACTTACTGAAGCAAAGAAGCTGCAGATGACTACAAAAAGGCACTTAATGGAAAAGTATTCCTCACTGAGGAATAGTACAAATAATTCATAATCACCAGAATGCACACTGTTAAAACCTTCACTCCCAGTGCCCATGTAAATATAGGAGAAAAAAATCCAATTCACTTTTTGTGAAATACTAAAAACTAAAAAGCACCATGTGAAAGTTCTACTGAAGAGGCTTTATCTGAATGGTTAGACCAAGTATTTTCTTCGAGACTGAAAAGTTACAAAGAAATAGGAAGATTGTTTTGAATGATCTTATCATGGGACATTCATCCAATTCTGTGTTGATAACACCTGGCTGTATTCTGAAACAGCATTGGGCTTTGAAAACACCTAACTATATAGTTGTTAAGTATTACGTTTGCTTATCTTTTTCACTTCAACCATACATTAGTAAAAAGTAGATATATAATATCTTTGAAGGTTTTTTGGTTTCAACTAACAACTGTATGCATGGTGCAATAGCGGTTCCACGTTTTTCCTATAGATTAATAGATTAATTTTATGGAGTATTCGATATTTAGCCGCAGCTACGGTTATGATGCGATGTTCTCGAGAATTGTCGCCACTGCACTAGTTACTGACAAACCCTGCGTGATTTTGATGCCATTGAATCAACTCATTGAATTTCGAACGATTTTTTTAGTTATTGTCAGCTGTAGCCATCGCATCACTTGCGCGAGGGTGGCTACGTGTGATTTTCACCATGCGCTGGCGACGCAACCATTAAGAAAAAAGATCGCATCACCATTTTCAGTAAACTGAAGTCTATTGACCTATTGGGCAATGTCTTTTACGAATACTGCTTATTTAGTCTAGTTTCAGGCGATTTCTGCAGCCGAATTCAGTCATTTTTAGGCCTGTTTTAGCCACTGAACATGGTTTCTGCATCGGAGGAAAATAGCCGCTGCTGATGTAGTCCAGTTTCTGTAGATTTTCACGGATTTTACGCAGAATTTCTGCATCGTAGCTGAATTCAGTAAAGTTTAGGCCTATTTTAACCACTGCATATGATGCAGAATTTCTGTATCGGGGGAAAATAGTCGCTGCTGATGTAGTCCAGTTTCTGTAGATTCACACGGATTTTACCGTGTGCAGAATTTCTGCATCCGTAGCTGAATTAAGTAATTTTCACGGATTTTACCGCGTGCAGAATTTCTGCATCGGGGGAAAATAGTCGCTGCCGATGTAGTTCAGTTTCTGTAGATTTTCACGGATTTTACCGCGTGCAGAATTTCTGCATGGTAGCTGAATTCAGTAAATTATAGGCCTATTTTAACCACTGTACATAATGCAGAATTTCTGCATCAGGCGAAAATAGTCGCTTCTGATGTAGTCCAGTTTCTGTAGATTTTCACGGATTTCACCGCGTGCAGAATTTCTGCATGGTAGCTGAATTCAGTAAATCTTAGGCCTATTTTAACCACTGCACATGATGCAGAATTTCTGCATCGGGGGAAGATAGTCGCAGCCGATGTAGTTCAGTTTTAGCAGATTTTCATTCTGCATGCGGTGAGATCAATTTTTCTTAGGGTAAGCATATTCAGAAGTTTTACTGGCATGTTTAACTGACTGCCAAATTGTGACGGTCAAATAAAGGCTTTCTTTACTGAACCGGTTTCGTTGTTGTTAGGACTGATAAGATTTTCAACGAACAGCGTATAGGCTCCGAGGAATATTCACTTTCTCAACGGAAAATAGTGGTTTTGGAAAAACCCATTTTAGTTTGGAACGCGTTCTCCGCTTTATTTTCATTAATTTAGATAGGACGATAATAATGAACCTTGTTTTGGTTTCAAAGAATCATTAATAATTCATGAGCCTAACAGCCTGTCAAACGGAACACCGATAAAACGCCACGTTCATGAGCTTCAAACCCGATAAGACACTCCTAATCCTTTATATAGAGAATACTAATGAGGCCGGCCCAGCTTGTTTTTCTTGTATGCTAATATCTTCCCCTCACATTTTGCATCATTGTCTGGACTCCAGAGGGACACGCTTTTTGTGGAATGTTAAAGTACCTTTTATAATAATAATTTTATATCTTTTGATTGCCTCCGACATTTTGACTTTCTACTTTGTTATCTGCTCATTTTTTACTAAAAAAACATCGAAGTAACTTCAAGTTGTAAGCATTCTATTTTACTACTTAGGTGATAAACATTTAACGAACGCGAAACAAATCATCTGTGTGGCTAAGATGTTCGTGATAATCTCTCGAACTTGTGTTGTTTGCCCCCTCAGAAATGTGTAGCTAATTTGCATGATAAAGGCAAGTCCAACATGGCGGCTATCGTGAATAAGGTCTATTGCCGAACAGGTTGACTTCGGTTTCAAATTTGTTGTCACTCTAAAAGTAAGCTGCATTATGAACAAATTGATGCCATATATCTTGAAATACAGCTGTAAATTATAAAAAGTCTATCATTGTGGTAAAGCATCAGGATCAAATGGAAAATCTTCGACAAAGTCTTCATCACTGCAACCTTAGCATATCATCAAATCCACTAAAAACATGTTTCATCGCCATCATTAAATGTCCCTACATCTGTCAAATTGCTTTCATCAAAATGTCATCAAAAACCTCGTACGGTAAAAGTCATCCTGTGTTATTAGAAGTACCATCCACTAAAAACGAAGAAATACATGCAAGTAGTGATGTTTACGAACTCAAAGCTGTGCAGTTATTTAATACAACGTAATTGAATTTGTGAGAAATGGCAGTGAAGTGGTAAATTACAAACTAGAAACATCTATTTGGCACTTGGAAACCCAAGTGAATAAAAGCCAGTATTGCCTCTAATTTGGTTTCTAAAGTGATAAAAATGTTTGTATTTATTTTCATCTGGTGACGATATCAAGCTAGACTACCGTGTAATATGCCGTAATGTAAAATTGATATTTTAAAAGGGTCAGTGATTCAAAATTATGGTACCAGTTTCTATTTCTTCAAAAAGCGCAGTACGTTTCCTTAATTTAAATTGCACCCCATCACCCCTCCAAGGCCGTCTAATCTGAAGCACACGGAATTGCATTTTTGTGAGTACATGCCAAATTTTCCTGTTTCCTTTCCAGGTTAAAAATATCTTACCTATTCGAGATTCCAAGGCCAGCCAGCATGCATCGCAACGCTTTAAAAGGTGTTAATACAATATCCAGGCAGGAAATTGAGGGAATTCTCTCGTGAAAATTTTGATTAGGCATACAGTTGGTTTATTTTATCAAGAGGAATCTATCGATTATCTCAAGATCTTGGGCTTTATTCTAACTTAAAGTTGAGGACAAAACATTTCAATTACCTGTTGATTAGTTTGTTCCGTACGCGAAAATAAGTTTTCGAATGTATAAACAACTAAGAAAATCTTTTGTTTTGACTAACAACTTAACTTGTCCTTTGTTCTTCAAAGAAGCTAACTCGTTACGTCCTTCCGCAATTAACGTTTAATTTTGGTAACTTCCAAAAAGAGTCAGTCTTCGTGGATATCGTGTTCATTACTCCCCCTCGAAAATTGTTTGAATTCCGGTCACTACTTCTCAGCACGTGAAGTCAGAGTAACTGTTCATATGTACCTCGAATATAGAATGCTGATCTTTTTTTGTTTTAGCACCTGGCTTTCGCCACGGTGTAATCTAAAAGAACGGGAAGTTGTGTAAGCGAAGAGAACCGTTGTACATCATGGGAAACAGAGTTGACCTTGAAAAATTAACAACCTTGTGGTCATATCGGAAGCAACATCGGGTGTACATCAGGGTTTACAGTTATCAACTATAAAGGAAAAAATCCCTGCTGCTGAAGATCGTGTTCTACATTCTTCAATGACGAATCCAGTTAGTCTGATCCTTGGTACAGAAGTTGTGACATGCATCGTTCTCGCATAAGTGGGCTGCTTGCTCAAGAGCTAATTCCCGGCCCCGACTGTTATCGAAGCATACGGAAAAAACAACAATTTTGAACTGCTGAGAAACAATTGAAATTAACTGTAAAAGAAGAAACAAAATATAGATGAATAAGTTGTTAGTTAATAAAGATTTTTTCAGGTTCAAAGAGTGAACGGGTACCAGTTTTACCATTTTAAAACCACAGTACCGTCGAATTTTCTGGATTCAACGCCTCCAAAGTTCATTTTAAGGACGGTGCCTACTAATTAAAGATATTTTTGCCCCGGTGTGTGATTATGCAAGAAATTTAGATCTTAACAAGTTTTATTGAAATCCAAAAAGAAAAATGGGGGTAACCACGCATGTTTCAAAGATAATTCATGAATAATATTTGTAAAAAGCTTTAAAATGCAAAGCAATGTATGGCTTTCTTTATCTCTGAAAAATGCGTGGTTATCCCCAATTTTCTTTTTGGATACCGAGAGTACTTACTAAGATCTACTTTCTCCGGATAGTTTTAAACCGCGCCAAAATATCCCTGAGTTAGTAGTAAGCATCACCGATAGGAAATCCGGTTATCTCGAGATGCGCAGAACGTATGCGCAATACTGACAATAGTAGGCACCGTGAACCCGGGCCGGGTTTATTAACGAACTCAGTGCAATTTTCTGTCATTTGTTCGTGTTGGTTTATTAATTACCCAACCTTCAAGACCCAGGGGTAGTTTTTGCCGTGTATGTGATCTGTCAAGGAAAAAATGCCAAGGAGTTTCGAAAACCATTGTTTCCCAGTGGTCTCGCGCCATGTAGGTTTCTTGCTTAGGACCTGGGGTCTTTACTTCTAGAAAACCTTCGCTCAGGAGAGTTTGCGGAACACGATGTCTGAATGTTACTAAAACCGAAACACCGAAAACCCGTAATATGAAGAGACCCTTAAAATTCTCAGAGGGGATGTCCTACCACCAACCATTCATATGCCTCTTTTGGTAGCAAAGCAAAACCCGAGACCACCAGCCAGCATCCGATTTCTCTTGCTCACATAAGTTATGGTGCTTACAACACCCGAAAGTAAATGCGTTGTACAGAAGTATTATTGATGACAAACGGAATGGTAAGCAAACCTTGGTTATCGTACACACCAGCAAAAAAGCCTTTTTGAGGAAGAAATGGCAGAGAAAACTAAAATTCTCAATAACACAGGGCACCCAACGAAGGTGTTTTGCAAAATATCTCCTCGGAGATGTCTTGGTTTCCTTAAAGTTTCGATACTTTACTTAAAATTACTTACCCGTAGAGCAAAAGCAAAGTAAAAGAAGACTTTTGTTTTTCATTGTTTTTAGTATATAGGGAATTGCACGCATACAATGTGATGGGTGCGAACTCGCACCCATGCATCACATTGTATGCGTGCAATTCCCTATGGGGTGGCTCTTCGAATTAAACGCAATTGTTCTACAGACCAATTTTTGAACAAGAGATGTGAAGAATATAAAGGATATCTGTGCTCACAAAATTACAGCAAGGAACTAGTGGACAGACAATTTGAAAAAGCATTAAGCAATGAGAGGTCCGAACTCCTAACAAAAAGAGTCAAGCCAAAGAAAAAGGTTTTTCCTTTAGTACTTGACTACAACCCAATTCTTCCAGACATCCAGCAGGTGATTAAAAAACATTCCCACTTACTTAGATTGTCTCCTGAGCTTTTAGAGATTTTTCCATCAAAGTCGATTTTTCCAGCTTATCGCAGAACAAAAAACCTAAAAGAAATCTTAGCTCCATCTAAATTTCGGAACATTGAAGCCAGAAATGAAACCTTGGAAGATGATCGAGGTTGTTGCAAATGTAACAAAAGATGTGACCTCTGTAAACATTTTTTGATTCAAGATACTAAGTTTAAGAGTTTTGCTACGGGCCGCATATATAGGATTAATCAGAAATTAAGCTGTACTTCCAAAAATGTCATTTATTTGGCTGCTTGTAACAAATGCAAAAAGCAGTACGTGGGCTCCACTTCAACAGAATTCAAGGTTCGTTTTCGTAACCATAAATCATCAATGCTTAAGAACAGAAGAACATGTGAGCTGGCGGCCCATTATAATTCTCTTGAGCATCAAATTTGTCAAATTAGTTCTATTATTATCGAACAAATTGTAAACCACAAAAATGCCACCCATCTTGAACAACTGCTCCTCACCAGAGAAGCATATTGGACCTCACAGCTCTTTTCATTATATCCACACGGTCTTAACAAAAGGCGTGAATTCAAATCCAAAAATCGTATCTGCTACAACAGTTGACTTTGTCTCTATTGTAGTGTAAATTCTTTTCAGCCCAAATTTGTAATCATCGTAATTTTTGCTGTCTGTAGGACCTCGTTAGCTCCCATCTAGCTTTGAATGTTTCCAGTTTGTAATCTTGCCCTTTTGTTTTGGTTAGCCTTCACTTAGTCGTTGTTGTCTTTGTTCAAAAACTCTATTGGGGGATTCTGTTATGTTTGTGTTTGGTTTTTCATTCAGGGGCTTTCGATTGGGAATCTATTACATTGTTTAGGGGCCCTCTCTGAGGACCTTGTTATGACATTGACCCGCACATTCACTCAGAGGCCCTCAATGGGGAGTTTGTTACGTAATAACACGATTTATCTAATTAGTCTGTTTGTCCCTTTTTATCAATTGTTTTTTGTTTTGCCTAGCTTGTAATTAAGACTTTTCTTTTGTTACATAACCTTAATTTCCATTTTTTGTGTACTATATAAAAGCCCGTAACTCTGCCACTCACAACCATTGTATATATTGTATATAGCTTTTTTAATTTTTAACTTTTAAACTATCCTGAAGAAGGCCGAAGGCCGAAACGTCGATTAAACGCTGGAACTGTCAAGAGTTTGTCTCTTCGTCGTTTTATTATACCTATCTACAGATTTACGGACGGACACGTATCCTCTGGATCCTCTTACTGGGAGTTCATCGTTGGGTAAACTGCTTTTATTCTCACTATATATATATATATATATATATATATATATATATAAATGAATGAATAATCAGGACACGATCATACTTTTGCCTCTGGTTTTCATACAGGCCTGTTTCGTACAGGACGTTTAGTTTGTCCTGCACTCATCAGTGTGTAACCGAGAGTGATTTTATTCGTTGAAGATTACCGCTTTTTAGTCATACATGGCCGTTCGTGTTGCACGCTCCTATTTACCTAACGTTCTTCAATAGGTATTTCTCATTGTGTCTACATTTACTAATCAACTCGTTGCGCTTATTGAGTGTTGCTGTTTGGTTAGGTAAATAGGAGCGTGCAACACGAACGGCCATGTATGACTAAAAAGCGGTAATCTTCAACGAATAAAATCACTCTCGGTTACACACTGATGAGTGCAGGACAAACTAAACGTCCTGTACGAAACAGGCCTGTATGAAAACCAGAGGCAAAAGTATGATCGTGTCCTGATTATTCATTCATTTATAATTGCCCTACCGCATGGTATAGAGCACTCTTAGTACAGCAAATACAAGCCTACTTTACGTACGTATATATATATATATATATATATATATATATATATATATATATATATATATATATATATATATACAAATGTGAGAAGGAAAGTGTTACTAGTTACTCGAGTTTCACGCTCAAGGCGATCATCAGACTGATCGTTGTCTACGAGAAGATGTCATATATAAGTGTTCAAATTTAGGAACGGTTGTAGCGACGCTTCCGGTGATTGGTTGACGTGAAAAACTTGTTTTCATGGCGGCATTTCGTTACCAGCTCAGATTTCTTGTTCAAGAGAAAGGCGTTTTTTGCGCTCAAGATGCAAAGTTTTTCAGATAAACACAGGTTGCAGCGAGAAGGGTTGCTTTTGCTCTTTTTATGGTGCGCCAGTTGATTGCGTAGTCGATGTTTTTGTCCTTTAAGTCCCAGATGTGCTTGGAAAGTACAGTGTCATGTGAGTGTTTTTTGTCATTGAAAGAAAGCTTGTGGTTGTTGTACCGTGTTTTGAATTCGTTTTCCGTCATGCCAATGTAGGATCTTGAGTTACCGGAAGTTGTTGTGACAGTAGCTTGGTATATAATGTTGCTGGTTAGGCACGCACCATCAAGAGGGCAAAGGTTTTTGTTTCTACATTTGCATTTCTTCTCACTGGAGGTCTCGTTGCAATCCAGTGAGTGCAAAAAACGCCTTTCTCTTGAACAAGAAATCTGAGCTGGTAACGAAATGCTGCCATGAAAACAACTTTTTCACGACAACCAATCACCGGAAGCGTCGCTACAACCGTTCCTAAATTTGAACACTTATATATGACATCTTCTCGTAGACAACGATCAGTCTGATGATCGCCTTGAGCGTGAAACTCGAGTAACTAGTAACACTTTCCTTCTTACATTTGTATTTGGCTCTGCAAAATTCTTGCATTGAGCACTCCAAAGATAAGCGAAGCAACTTCATCTTAGTATATTCGTTTATATATACCACCGTTTGATTTCCCATACAAACTCTGCATTCACGCATTTTTGTTTTGGCGGACCCGTACACCGTATAACAAGCTGCAAGGCAGATTTTCAGACCAAGGCGGCGTTCTCTAAATTTTTGTGGTTGGCTTTTGCTGAACTGCGGGTTCAAATCCCGCTCAGGGCAATTACAGTTTTCCCAAGAAGTTGTCCAGTGTTGAGTTTCCAATAATTTCCTTCTATATATATATATATATATATATATATACCAGGGTGGTCGCAAGTAGAGCCGTCCGCTCACGAGAGTGTCCGATCTTCTACTCTATTGCGCTAACCAACTTTTTTCTTATCAGGAAATGACGAAACTGATTTTACTTTTCTTGATTGTCGGTGCTTCAGCAATCGTAAGATGTAAGTATACCTTTATAGGTTCAGTGCTTGCGAAATTTGTCCCGCTTTCTGGAATGCTTTTTTTTTTCTGTAAGATGAAAGAGCTTTTTTTAGAAATGAATGGAATTGCTCCGCCATTTTGGATGGGTGGTCGACCACAGGGAAGTATTCCCTTGTTCTTTTGCCGCTACTTCCGACGTATTAGAAACAACAACGTCTTTAATTTTATTGTCCGATTCCGCACTTCTACTCGCAGTGGCATCCTAGTTCATACGCAGGTGATTTAAGTGAGAAGTTTAGTTGAGGCTTAAGCACCATTATATTGTATCATCGACGCACGTTATTGCATAGAACACCACCCAATATATTCGACTACGTGTCTCAATTATTAGGGTGAACTTTACCATGAATTAGTGAAATGGAAGGAAGTTGGTAATGGGAGGAAAACATCTAGTCAACTGGACTGCATGGTCGCACATGTCTTGTAGCTCGGTTGAAAAGTTTAGTTTTTGTTTTTTTCGTTAGTGATCCACAGGCAGCCCAAGCTCGACATACGATTTATAGACTTTGTATGGGAAAACTCATAAATGCTAAAATAAGCTGTAAATGTAGAAATAAAGTTCACTTACCTCTACATACAGTTGTCCTCGTCTTTTCTGTGCAATCGGAGGGCAAACTTGTGTCCGTTTTAGATGGGTTTGTGGCTTTCGAGTTTTTGCGATGTCGTTAGTTGTCATTTCCTCTCCCTCTTTAACCACATCGCAAAAATTCGAAAGCCACAAACCCATCTAAAACGGACACAAGTTTGCCCTCCGATTGCACGGAGAAGACGAGGACGACCGTATGTAGAGGTAAGTAAACTTTATTTCTACATTTACAGCTTATTTTAGCATTTATTAGCTCAAAGTATGTTTTCCCATAAAAAGTCTATAAATCGTATACCGAGCTTAAGGCTGCCTGTAAGTGATCTAGATTTTTGACTGTTGCTTCCAGTGTTTCTGATGTACTAATTATTTGGTTGTTGATATATTCATAGGGAGTAAAAATCCAATTCTTCCTGGCTATCCTGTAATCTTCAATGGTTGGGCATCTCAGCCCTATTGTGATACCGTCCACATGTCGGAAAAAGAATGTTTTGAAGATTGTATGAATGCCAATGGCCATCATGAAGATATTGAGGATGCTAACAGTATTACTCCTCTCTGTCACCCTGTGAGACCCAAAAATCAGAAATGTGTAAGTACTTGATAATTTGCCTTTATAACAACCCCGTGGACTCGAAAACTCGATTGCGGGGACAAAATAGTCACGTAAAGGCGTTCATCTATCACGAATCTTACTTATGTTTTGGTGTCCTTTTAACTAACCATATGGCACTAAATACCAAAATATCGAAAACAACAGATATTTGCAGAGCTTTAAATCCGTTCTGATTTCTAGCACGATTAAATCCAATGTGGCTATTACGTTTCTATTCCTCTATTTAGGCCCTCTCAATTTTTCCCTCCCATTTGGCCCTCCGATCCATCCACACCCAACCTTAACTGGCGTTTCGGTAAGCGAAAACAGAGGTTTTAAAATACGCTTTCCGGACTGAAATTTTTGAAAACGACGGCTTCTTATTGCGTTCGAGGTATGAGAATTGCATTTTCGTCGTCGTCGACACACTTTTGCCTCGCTTTGAGGCGCTTGATTACGTTTGCCTCACTTTGACGAACTGAAGTCGGTAAGTTAAACAAGCTCAGTAACATTTTACTTTGGATTAAGCATGGTTCGTCACTGTCCTTGGAAAATGTGTGCGACTCCTCGCGCTTGCATTAAACCGGGCTGTTTTGCTTGGCAGCCGTTGTGCCACAAAGTAATTCTACCGAGTTGTGTAGCTTGGCGGCCGTTGTGCTACAAAGTAAATCTACCGAGATATGACGCTCGTCCGCGCCATTTCATCATGACTTGTGATATTTACGTCACTGAAATCAACAAACTAAATTTATTGTGTCCCAGCGTTCAGCACAGAAAAGTAATCTTAGGTCTTTAATACCACAAGCTGAAAAGACTTGCAAGTAACAGTTTCATTTTAGCATAATTTTCAGTAGTTGTCTACTTGTAGAATTCCAAATAAATAGTTAATGATTACATCTAACAAGTTGTCACGTTCATATTAACCTGCGATCAGGCCCATTTTTAGCTTCGCCCGTATGTTCTCTTATGTCGGCGCTCGCTAAAATTGGGCCTGACCAAAAGTCTCTCAAGAATTCCGGACGGACGGCCAAATTTTGGCCGACCAAACTCGTGATCTTATTGGCTATTGAAACGCCGGAAGTGAAAATGCCATCGTGATTGCGCGGAGATCTCGCGAAGTCCTCGAGACTAATCCGCCATAAGTGTACGAAAAAATTTGCTGCCTTTTGTTCTTACAATGACGTGGACGGTGCTACTTGATTTTATTTGTATAAATGGAGATATACCATCTGAAACATCTCATTACTTGTCCAGAATCGGGTTTGAATCTCTGGAAAGAGTGAAATTAGGGATTCCGTTGTCGAGCTTTGTGGCCATGTGGTTGAAAATACTTTGGCACGAACTTTCCTGATGTTTTGAAAGCTAAATAGCTGGTTCTTTCAAATGGCAATGAAAGCCGATGCATATTGGTTTCCTGGATGAGACAAAGGACATATATATCAACACGTGGAGATGCTGATAAAATCGCAAGTTACACGAATGCATGTTTTGAATATCTGTGTATCACTTACTGTACATGACACGGTTTGTTTGCACAATTTGGAGTCAAGATTGCTTCATAAAACTTCCAGTTGATTTAACTTAAAACTTGCACTCCAAAAACTAAAATGGCATGTTTCCAGAGAGACCAATGGTACAAAAATAAAAGAAACTTTGCGAGTCCATCTTACAGTTCGAACTCCATCAAAAAATTAACTGCCAAATTTATCATGATTTTACTGCGCGCAACGTCTAGAAATACACTGCAACTGAAGATATTACCCGAAAAAATCACCAAAGAAACCGTCATGGGCAAACACGTTAAAGGAATAATGTATTTCTCCTTTTTTTCTTTAAAAATCTATTGCCAAACCATCCAACGACAAAATGCTAGGTTATCTCAATTACAAATTAAGATGTCAAGCTTAAAAGATCGGCATATTCAGTGAAGTTCGGAGGAAGAATTACGCCGGCCTTTGCCGCAATATAGTCGTCGAAAAGGTACAGAAAGTAACATTCAACATGCTTTAAATGTGTTTCTCTCAAAATTAATTAAAGCCAACGGTAACTTTCGAATTCGTTTATAATATTCCTCCCACGGTAATCAACTCTGGTCAAAACAAAATAGCGTGAATCTGCCGTCCACGCGTGTATTGGTGTAATGGAAGTAAATTTGATTGGCCGATGAGGGACATGTCAATCAATCAAAAAAAGTGGGCGGAAGGAATATCGAAGAGAAATTTGGTCAGGCTCTAGTTTTCGTTTCGCCAACTCCACATTACGTACCACGCGAAACTAAAATAGAGCCTGATCGCAGGTTACGTTCATATATGCAGTACAGAGGAACCCCGATATAACGATATGCCAAGGGAGCAGTGGAATTATATCGAGGTATAGTTATATTGAGACTCCCGATATAACGATATTGCCGTAAAATAACCGAAAATATCGTTATATCGGGGTAAAATTAACATGTACTTTGTTTTTACTACTGTACATATTGTTTATGTTTAACTCATCGTTATATCGGGAATATCGTTATATCGAAGATCGTTATATCGAGGTTCTGTCCCATACATTTCACTGTAACTTTTGCCGGGACATAGCATATTTATCGTTATACCGGGGATATCGTTATATCGACGATCGTTGTATCGGGGTTCCACTGTAATAACATTCCCTATTGCACGAACCATCCACCCCTCCCCCTCAATTGCTACCTGTACCCCTACAAACATCGAACGCACTTGCCTAAGCTTCGATTACCCCTAGTCGTATAAGTGAGGACAGCCGAAAAATACGATGACGTCAGAGATAAGATCCCATCTATGCCATGCATGCTACGTACGCAAGGTTATCATTTCGCGTAGTGGACGAACAAATACGATTCATAAAAGCCACGTGTGAAAGCCAATCTATTGGATTTTAGCCCTCACGTTATACGTTGACATAAACTAGTCAGAGACAGTAAAACACATAAATTTAATTGAATTACTGCATCCATTGGCATGAAACTATTGTTATCTCCACCTTTTTTCTCAGTTCTTCAGCTGGATACCTGTTGCATGTCAATGTGCTAAACGGTGTGAATGTAGACTTGGTCGCTGTTTTAACAGCACAACCTGCCCGTTTTGTAGACAGCGGCTTCCATCTTAAGTGAGTTTGCAAGACAGAAACGAGATGTGTATTGACTGTAAACTGCCTTCTCCTGAAATAAAGATTGCATAATGATATTGCGTTTTTCTTAGTTTATTCGACACTTCGTGTTTCAAATTGGTGGTTTGATCATTACCTCGTGGTGGCCACTGTTTGAAAGATATTGCATGAATAGACCTTTTCACGGTTCAGGTGGCTCAAACCGGTTTCAGGAATAAGGAGGGAATGTCCATAGTCACTTTCACAAATGGAAAATTTTAAGGTGGCCCTAAATCCACTCCAGATATATCTGTTTAAATAACTTTGCGGAGAGTTTCATCTTAGCCAGCAAATATCTTTCAGCAATAAAAAGTAGGGGTCACCCAGTTCGTTTTTGAGATGTAATATAAGGCGTTTTTAGATGGCTTTTCTTTTTATAATAACCTATTACGTCACATTAATTAATGAGTGCGTCTTCTTAAGCAATTGTTGGCGTTTTATGTAGTTGCCTTAGAAATAAGCCTTCTTTTTTCAAAAGAAAAGAAGTCTACGGGGCTTTCTTAAAACTAACTGCGCAATCACAAATCCTTAGCTCTAGTGGAAAAAAATACCCAATGCCCGTACGATTTAACTTAAAGTATCTCCATAATTGCTGTGGCCTGGTCTATAACGGCACTAGTCATTTAGCTTCTAATTTAGCGACAATCTGAAAAATGAAAATAATGTCAGTACAAATGCCTCTTAAAAGACATTGGCCGTTTTTATGCTAGAGACGTTAAAGTCGTCAAGACGCATTTGACGTCTAAGACGTTAAAGCTTTTTGATATAAAAACGGGACGCATAAAAGTAGACAAACTAACGGACAAAAAGAAGATTTTTCTAAAAAAATGACTAGCTTCTATTATTGGAAGACACTGGGCACGAGCAAACTCGGCACCAAATAAACGTTAACACACGAATGTATGAGCAAATAAACGTGGCGGAATTGCAGCTTCTCAAATTGATGTCTCGACGTCGCCTGGAAGGACAGATGCAAATATTTTTTTTGTGACAGAAATCAGTCTAGGAATCAACATTTTCTGGCGATGGACGATGAACTAGATTTAGCCTCGGCGCATGGCTTGTTTGTCTTGTAGACCAAGAGAGCAAGGAAGGAACGAAGTGCAGATTAACAAAGGACTCAGGGCTAAATGCGTCCAAGTTAGGGCGTCCCATTTTTATGCTAGACGCACTTAACGTCTGAGACGTGAAAGTCGTCTGTTAAGTGCGTCGCAACGACGCACTTAAAACAAGATGTTAAAATCGTCAGACGTTAAATGCGTCTGTCTTATTTCTCGTTTTTATACTAGACGGTAAAGGCCGTTTTTATATGCTAGAGACGTTAAAGTTTGGCTAAAATCGCATGCAATTACTGTCATTTTCGCGGTGTTTACCCCCAACTATCATGGCCGCGTCATTATGTGCGAAAAGGTCTATTGTATTGTGTTTTTCTTCCAGCATGGCCGCCATTTCTTTGTCTGCTGTGTCGTAGGGGACTGACTGCAAACCACCTATTAGTTTAGTCCCTTATTAACCTTATTATTAGGGAAGACCCATTTTTTTGTATTCCTCCGAATCTCACGTGAATGAAGTACAATCTTTTGTCATAAGCATTTCAGCGCTATCGCGGCTCTTTAAGGTATACCCGGCAAAGTACATTTATTAATTGTTACATCACAATGTTAATAGTGATCATGGTTTTCATTGCAATCATGAGCGAGCAATGATTAATATAACTGTGTAGGTAATGTCAAGTCATTGAAAGCCGCGGGTTTGCACTTCAACCTTGCAAAAATAGTGGATTAGGATTGCACGTCCGCAGCGCACCGCATCAGTATGTTTGCTCTCACCCGACATCCTCAACTAATGTATGTGAAATATGAAGTGCAAAAATGAAGTCAGATGGAGAATGATCCTCGCAGTTGTGAACGCAATTTGTACCATGGCGTAAAAAAGCCCTGAAAATGCAGGAATTCAAGGAGAATTGAACTTGTAACCTCACCATGCCGATGTGACTGATGCTCTAACAAACTGAGCTACTACTGAGTCACTTGCGGGTTCATATGCTCCCGTGAAAGAGATGAAAGCAAATTCTGAATAAGAAATAAATCATAGTATACATGTCAACAGCGGAAACGGTTCAAACCCATACTTGACTTGCTCCCACCGCAACGCTTAGCGATCAATTGCCATATAAGGTCAAGCTAAGGTATATGAGCTGATAACCGAGATTGAGCTAACCAATCAGAGCACGAGAGATGCATTAACCGAGGCTGAAAATTTAATAATTAGCGTTAGTCCATGCACATATTTATCCATATAGCGCTACAGAAGAAACGGCCACACAAACAGATTGGATCAATTCCAACGTTTAGAAGTCCGCGAAAAGGCGAGAAACGTTTTTGTGATGAGCCTGCGTCTGTCTGACCACAAGGTACTACACAACATCCCATATTAATCAAGTTTTTTCAATTTTGCTCGGATTTCTACATCTACATTTATTAGAGTCGGTAAAACCTTAAAAGGTATCACACCAACTGCATTAACCCAGGCTGAAAATTTAACGAGAAGAAAAATTTCTACGAAAAGAAGCGTGCTTCTTTTGGCCATTCTCCTACGAAGCTTGAAAGCCGAGCAGTGCGATTTTCTGGGAAGAAATTGCCCTGGCGCAAGAGCTGCTCAAAAAATTAGCTTTCACCATTGGCCTTCCATTGAGAGGCACAGTAAACAACGAATTCGAAATCAAAATGCTCAAAATACCACCTCTGAGGCGAAAGAACGACAGTACACTGCAGTTAAGGTAATACAACGGTTCATTCCATATTCGTGGTGGTTCTTTAAGAAGGCGAAACATGAAAAGCGACTTCACGTGAGTATACACGTGACTAGCGCTCCCAGTACAATACAATAAGTACATGAAATAATTGATTCAGATTTTTTTTTTAACCTCCACAGCCTTAACGTGATACTTCGACCAAAAAATTTTTTTTTTGAATTTGAAAATTATGTTAACTAAACAGTAAGTGACCTAAGTTTAAGCCTTGATTTCAACAAGACACCTATTTACTTTAACTGGAATTTTCCTATTCAATGGTCCGCAATAGACCCTTCTCCAAAATGGCGCCAACCGAGGGAGGTCTGGAAACTGGGGGTATAGAGTATTTGCAACATGGCGGAAAGCATGTAAGACGAAATGCAACAGAACGCGAATTTCATCACAGATATTTTGGATTGCGCGAGCAAGTGGCTCGAAAACAAAAAGGGCAAGAGAAAAGGGGACAAGTACTACCTGGAAACGTACCTTGAGGACGTTAAATTATTGTTTTCAGCTGATTGTTGCGTCGTAAAAGCAAAATGTTATCGCTCGATGAGGAAGACGGAAGCTCAGGGGCACCCAAGGAGAATGTAGTTCAAAACCACTCAAACATAGCATTGTTAAACGTATTTTAGTATTTAAACGGTAGATATAGGCATAATTTTATCCCCTAAAATTTTTTCATCTGTTCGGATTTCCTAGCTGAAAGTCTAGTGATCCGAAAATTATAGGTATCAAAACTTACCATTTCGAAAATTTTACCCAGAAAAAAGGCTCCCGACAATTCTAGGTGACCTTTTTAGGGTAAAAATCCGTTAAAAATGGGCAATTATACCATTTTCAGATGTTCGAAAATCCTAGGAGAGGCAGCCGAGTAAGAAATTTTACAACAAATTTTCCGATAATTCTAGATCTCAAATCGTCTTCCGAACAGATATTTTCCGAAAATTGACGTTGGGTGCCCCTGGAAGCTCCTCACTCCCTAAGAATTGTATTTGATAGCGGAGAAGTTGGCACACAGTCTGTCACTCAGTGTTCATATAAAGCTGGAACAGGAAAATGCCAGCACTTAGCAGCATTATTTACCCATGTAATGGCAAAACTGCGCGAAGATGACTCGCCAGCAGTGGCATAGACCTCGAGGCCCTTCACTGGAACCACAGAGATGGTTTGAATCCGAGTTTGTAAAACCACGCATCGATCGCACACCTCGCGAAATGGCACCAAAGACTGTACAAGAGTAGTTATATGATCCAAGACCCGTCGAGCAAGGAATTATTACAGAGACAGATATTAAAAAACTTGGAGAGAATATCTCCGTTAACAACCCTACCACTTATGCTTCTTGGCTCTAATACTCGAATTCAGCAAAGTACCAGTCTCTTCCATGGGGAAATTTCTTAGAGGGAAGTCCATTAGCAAATCAGTTAAGAGATGTCTATCCCCGTAGCGTAGTAGAGACTATTTATAGTGAAGACATAGAGGCAGTGTTTGACTTCCCTGTACAAATAATTAGTTTACCAGAAGATGTAAGAAAAGGTCCACCACCTTCCCTTCCAGACGAAGAGAAAGCGTTTCTAGCAAACATTATTTT
The DNA here is from genome assembly GCF_036669935.1 of Montipora foliosa. NCBI lineage: Eukaryota > Metazoa > Cnidaria > Anthozoa > Scleractinia > Acroporidae > Montipora > Montipora foliosa. The sequence continues at coordinate 42,098,354 of NC_090875.1, forward strand.
AACTCCAGAAAAGGCCATTGATATCGAAAAAAACACGAGAAGTCAGTCGAGCTGCTCTGCTTGGTATCAAGAGCGGGCATTCAGAATCACTGCCTCAAGATTTGGAAATGTTGTTTCTAGAAAAGCCCCAATTAATGACAAATTCTTACATAGTCTATTTGCACTAACAAAGGTGCAGACTCAGGCCATGAAATATGGATTAGATATGGAACCAACAGTTGTAAAAGAGTTTAAGGAGTTGACAGGACCTCAAGTAGAAGTTTTCAAATGTGGCCTGCTGGTTCATCCTGATATTTACTGAATGGGATGCTCACCAGATGGAATAATTATTTATAATCCTAATGAAAGTCCATCTGTTGGTATTCTGGAAATTAAGAGTTTTTTTTCGTTGAGGGGCAAGTCCATTGATGAATGCTTAAACCTGAGAAGAGACCTTTGTATTTATAGAGACGAAATTGGTGCTATGAGACTCAAACGTAACCACAAGTTTTTCGTTCAACTTCAAGGCCTAATGGGGATTTCTGGGTTGTTATGGAGCAAAATCTGTATCCATTCAAAAGAGGGGTCACAAAATCTGTTTGTAGAAAAAATTGAGTTTGATTCTGGAGTCTTTCACAACCTTGCTTCAAAAGTTCATGAACTAAATTTTTCTCACTGTTTGCCTTACCTATATTAAGGAAGTAAACAGACTAAGCACAGAAGAGGAAAAACACAGCAGAAAAACTTGACTACAATGTGCAGTCATGTTATTGTAAAACTGCAAGGAAGAATGAACATGTGCATCTCTTAACAATGATAATACTGGTGTTAGTACACACAAAACCGTGGTATTTCAGATTTCCATTTTAATAATAATAATAATAATAAACGGTTAAAATTTTACTCATTAAAAGCATGACCAATCTTCTACACTTTCTTGGTTGATAATTGAGTCCTGAAATAGCAGTAACATACCACACACTGTCCAAATCTGATTTAAAAGCCCTGAAAGGGACAAGGGTACAACATTGGAAATGATTTTATACATCTTGATTCTACTAATGGCCCTTTCTACTGGATGCGGACACTAGCAATTGATTGTGTATTTTCAACTTCTCCTCCTTCAAATTGACCTTTATAAGAAAGAAATGGAGGAATATTTAAAGTTACTCCAATTGACTCCAGTAGATCCTTGATGTTAAATCCTTTGTCTGCCATGCACTCATCTCCTCTTCCAGCAGCTCAAGGTTACCACTTTGTTTCGTTATGTCTTTATCTGAAATGCTACCCTTGTAAAGATCAGAAATAAAGGTTGGGACTCCTGAGGGTGCAATTCCTAGCAATCCCTCTGCAGTTGTCGTGTTTTTGTAAGAAGAAAAACACTGGCTTTGAGTCCTCAAGTCCTCATGATGGCTTGCAGATTTTGATTTCTGTACAGTCAAGAATGCATCTAGTAGCTGAGTACTTTTCTTTGAAGGCAACTGGCATAGTTTCCCAGATCAAATCCTTGCTTTGCCAGATTGGAAGAGATCCCAATTCAAAGTAAAGTAAGTTAATCCAAGAATGGAACACTCTGGAAACTGTTGGCCTAGATACTTTGAAAAGATATGCTAGATGTTCCTCTGGGAAGGCATGTCTCAATCTCACAAGAGTTAAAAAATACTCCTCAAGCATCGACAGGCTGCGAGGTCTCCCTTGTCGCAGCTGTTGTTGATGATTTTCATCCACCTTGATATCCGACCTCCAGTATTTCAGATCCTTACACCTATCTTCAATGAAGTTAAACAATTGTAAAAACACATTTCAGGTAACAATACCTGTGTAAAATCGAATTAATTTGTCTTAGTTGCGAACGTTTTCAGCAGAAAAACACACGTGTTAGAGTTAGGGTTAGGGTTAGGGGAACTGGCAACTTCCTGTTCTCGGTCTTGCTTCTCCTTTTCCAAATGCTCGACGTTTTCAGTAAGGTCTTTCAATTGCGCATTTTTGTTTTGAAGATCAGTTTCCAGTTTGTCGATGACAGCACGTTTTCTTTCGCAGTGTTGACAATTTCTTCGGCGCCGTTTCTTACGTGGTACCAACAAAGTTCCACCTCTGCGCTTGCCTTTGCTTGCTAAAGTACTCCGAGATCGCTTTGTGGCAGTCCACTGAAACACTGACGGCACAGCACGTTTTCTCAAGACAGTCCTTTTTCCTTTCCCATCTTCGCTTATGGTGTAATCCTCCTCGCGAAAATGCCTCGAGCAGACCCGTATATTGCTGGTAACAGTAAAATATTCTCCTTCGTTTCGGCGAATTTTGCTAATCCACAGCTCTTTTTGCCCTTTTTTCTTAGCAAAACGATGAAATCGAAGGTTTTTGTTCTTCTTCGAGGAAGGATTGCAAAAGGGGACACAACAATTATGCGGCATTTTTGGTTGTTCAAGGTCTCGGCACGCACACAGCAAAACAATCTATACCCCCAGTTTCCAGACCTCCCTCGGTCGGCGCCATTTTGGAGAAGGGTCTATTACTACATTTAAAATTATGAGAGAGCTGGATCGAGGAGAAAATGACGTCAAAGACTCAATGGTTTAAGAATGCAATGGGTGGGCACACGGCTGAATTAATATGTAGCACGGGAGTTTCGGGCTTTCAGACTTTTGAACTCATGTTTTGCATATATAACAAGCTGAAAGTGAGCAACTGACGTCACTTTTCCCTAGATCCAACCATCTGAGGTCCAATCGGTCAGTCAAGTGATAAGCAAACACAGTTTCAAAGTCTCGCTCTGACCACTATCTGGATTTGTTTCTCGGTAGCCCTGAATTCAAATCCTCAGCCACGCTTGTATGATAGACAACAGGTTTGCCTCCGGCCTGTAGGGATTCTTAACAATGTTAGGTTCAATTTGAAATATTTGTTTCACTTGTTTGCTCGGCCCCACTGGCATTTGTGCTATAACACTGCCGAGGGTACATAAAGGCTATTATTATTATTATTATTATTATTATTATTATTATTATTATTATTATTATTATTATTATTATCATTATTATTATTGTTATTATTAAAGGAAGCGATCTTTTGATCATAGTAGCACTTTAAGCCGTGTTCTCACTTTGGACGTAAACAAAAGCACAAACAATTGTCTTCAATTAGTGTGTCTCGTCTCAGCAAAGGATGGCAATAAAAAAATACCTCTCGACTATATGTATGTTTCTCTTGCTTATGATATCATCGCTAATGACCGAGAGATTTTACATCGCGTTAACGGAAAACAACAGTATGAAACTTGCTTTTGCCGACCATCAAAGAAACCTGTTTGACTTTAGATAGCTTCTTGCCAGTCAGTTCTAGATGCTCAACAGCTTTGAAAAGAAACAAGATTTTTGGTCCTTTTTTCAAAACATTTGTTTCATGCCTTGCGCTTTGCAAGACTCTTCCTGATCCAGAGAGAAAGATTTCTGCAACCATATTCTCTCAAGGTTTCTCGGGCCCTTAACACCGTTTCTCAAGCTAACGAGCACCGTCGCACATATCGTTTCAAAAACTAGTAGTAATCTTGGATCATTGAACCCAGTTCGACAATCGCTTGGACATTCTCGTTACCAGAGCCTCGGATCGCCCCAAGGCTCTCAGAAGATCTATGTAGGAGATCATGCGCCGTAGGGTTCTTATAGCCAAAATTTGGCTATTTGAAACTTGCGTCGCCTCTTCACCCTTCGTGCTGACATGAATGCTTCAATTAGAGACGCTTTTGATTGTTTCTCACGAAAACCAATCAGAAGAAACTTTGTTTTAGGGTTTCCCAGAGCTCTTCTCTCCATGATCAGTCAAGAGAAGAACTCTGGGGTCGAGACTGTCCCTTGGGGAACAAAGCAGATAGTAGGGAACTCGGGACCTTAATACTTGTGCGAGTGCCTCTGCGAAACAACAATGTTTCATTAAAATTGCGCAAACATTTGCATACCTGTAACGTTTGTTGGGCAAAACGAGCTCCTGGGTTTACTCGGACGACTTGGTCCAAAGCGTTTAACAGCTCTAATTCGGAAGGCCATCTTATAGAATCCAGTCATATTCACCAGCGGATATGAGGTGGCGATAGGGTTGGTAACATTTGCAATGACTTTCCAGAAATCGTCAGCTTCGGTCGATTTTCCCTCGATCAAAAAATGAGGCATTATTCAATTTGCCCGTTACCCATGTGAGTGTTCTGTTTTGGCTTTTGCAGTCAGAAGAAAATGTTAGATTAAATGGTGGATATGGGGCACCTAAAAAAGGAAAGAAAAATGATGTAATTTATCGAAGAAAATTACTACATCGTGTACTCCAAAGCTCCACTTTATTTTCATTAATTTAGACAGGACGATAATAATGAACCTTGTTTTGGTTTCAAAGAATCATTAACAGTTCATGAGCCTAACAGCCTGTCAAACTGAACACCTATAAAACGTCACGTTCATGAGCTTCAAACCCGACAAGACACTCCTAATCCTATATATAGAGAACACTAATGAAGCCCGGCTCGTTTTCCTTGTATGCTAATATCTTCCCCACACATTTTGCACCATTCTCTGGATTCCAGGGGTACACGCTTTTTGTAGAATGTTTTTGAAGAGTTTACTAACTCTCATGTCGTGTTTTATCGGGTCTAAAATCTCTCAGCACCGATAAAATACTCCTGCTCGTTTAATAAACAGTACGTCAACTCTTCTAGCGCTAGGGAACTCATTGGTATGATAATGATGGTGTTATCAAGTAAAGAAATGATTGTCGCAGTTACAAAACCAATTTAAGCAACTGCGTAGAGAAGCCTGAAAATTTCAGGACTTCAACGGGATCTGAACCCGTGACCTCTCGATACCGGTGCGACGCTCTAAATAACTGAGTTTTTTTCAGGCTTCTCTACGCAATTGCTAAATTTGCGCCTGTAACTGAGAGGATCATAGCTTTTACCTGATTTCATACCTGCAGTTCAGTATATGATTCATTTCATATATCATTCCGTCCATTAATAATGGTGTTAATAATGCTTTCTGAGCGCACAAATTACCTCCGAGGAGAGGGGGGGGGGGGGGAGAAACTTTGCAAATGAAGGGGGGGGGGGTGCTTGTCGGAAAGTTAGAATTAAACCCCTAAAGGAGATCAATCTGAGAGTTCCATTCACTATTTTCACTCAGAAACCGCTCGTTCCAACTTATTTTTGGAATACCTCGCTCACATCGTGCGACGTGATGGAGATAGAATAATTGCAAAAGACGCTAACGGTAAAGGTATCTTTTGTAACGAGTTAACGTTTTCGTCGACATACTCCACTCTTTGCAAAGGGTGTGTAGTTCTTTAGCATCCTACAGAGCCGGTTTTTGAAACAACTGCGTTGTCGTTTATTGTTTTAAGGAAAGAATTAGAACTCAAGGCATCTTCCCTTTACAGTCTAAATCAACCTGTGCGATGATTTTGATCCAACGATATAGCGACGTTTAAAAATTAATCTTAAGCCTTTTAAAAATATCTATCTCTTTTTTTAATGCAACAAAAATATGTGTTACGTGGCAATGTCATGATAAATTTAATGTTTTTAGGCCAAAATTGGGAAAAAGTCTAAATTAGTACTATAGTTCATACGTATAACATTCCTGACAAGTCACTGAGATGATACGAAACATAATATGGCACAAAGAGCTCTTTTTTGTATTTAATTAAACAAAGGGTCGCTTGTGGCATCATAGGATAGCTGTGGATCCAGGCCTTCTCGGAAATGTCATGCAATGACGTGAAAGTGCTAATAGACAACCGCTTTGAGAACTTTGCGGCGATTGTACTCTCTTGATTGGTCGAAGACCGCCATTTTTCTTTCGGTAGATCATTTCCTTTCCTGATTTCGGTCAGTTTAACAAAAAGACAAAGAAAATCTGTACGTGAGAAGTTACAAATATTTCGCCTTTTATGCTCTCGTGCGACTGAAGTTTTCTTTCTTATTTGACTAATATGTATAGTTTTTCAAGGACTATTTCACCGCAGAAAAAGACATGTACATCAGATGCAAGAGTTTATTTAGTTATTATTATTATTATTATTATTATTATTGTTATTATTATTATCATTATTTTTTATAAACAATATTTATTACAACATTTGCTCTAAGAGCAAAAAGAGCTCATCTGGAAAGCTTATACTGTTTACAATGCATAATAGACAACGTGATGATCGAACAAAAACATACACACACACAAAAAAAGGAAAATTAACAGAAACGGTTGGACAAGGAAATAAATGATTGAACATACTGAAAAAGCATAACATTACTGTTAAAATCATCATGAGAAATACCATTTAAGAACCAATCATGTTTTTTCATATCAGAAGCACAATGCCATCTATTTCCAAGTAATTGTACAGCGGAGGTAAACGGATTTTCACACAGAACAGCAAGACTGGGACAGTACAGAAAATAATGCTTAGGATCTTCAACAGGTGCATCGCAAAGAGGACAGACTGGTGATAAACAACAATTTTTTTGAAAGAGGTGGTGTTTTAAAGCACTAAAATTAAGTCTCAAGCGAGTGTGAGATATTGACGCTGAACGATCCCCAATATAAAAAAGGTAATAACGAGATGGAAACTGCAAGTGCTTTAAAAGACTGTGCTTAAAAATGTCTAAAGAAGACGATATCTACGTATCTCTAACGGAAGACTGTTCCACCATTTAATTAATGAAAAGAGAAACGATTTTTTGTGCCTATCAGTACGAACGTAAGGTAAACAGAGATTATTAGCGGAACGAAGACTATAACAAGATCTGTCAGAAACAAAATCTGGACATAAATCACACAAGTTCTTTTAAGAGAGATACCCTGTTTGTTCCTTTCAAAGCACCGGTTACAACCCTTGTGCCTTCTATTTGTAAGCTTTCTAACAAGTTACTATCAGATTCAGAACAAACATCCCAAGCCGCATCAGCGTATTCTAAGGATGAACGCACCAAGGATTTGAATAAGACTTCGAGTGTATAACGGTTCAAGTTATATTTCAATGGCTTAAGGAGATTCAATTTTTTGGAAGCTTTTTAATGAGTTTTCAAAATATGCGCTCGCCAAGATAAGCCAAGTCAAGCCAAGAGGTTCATGAACTGTCACGCCCTCGATAATATTATTATTCAAGATCAGTGGAGGATGAACTGGTTTGTCTCTTTTGGCCGAAAAAACAATTACTTTCAATTTCATTCATAGTCACCAACCACCGTTTAGCCCAATCACATATCGATCTTAAGTCATGATTAAGTTTAGAAGCACAATCACCAGGAGACTGGACTTTTTCAAACAAAAGACAATCATTGGCAAATAAGAAACAATTAGAAGTAATAGTGGTTGGTAGATCATTAATATAAATAAGAAACAGTAATGGACCTAAAACAGATCCCTGGGGGACACCAGCTTCGATGTTACACCGATCGGAATGTACTCCTTCAATTAACACTCTTTGTTTACAACAAGAAAGGTAACTAATAAACCAGTTCAACAAGTTCCCCTCAACTCCAATACTTCTTAATTTAGCTATTAGACCCCGATGCCAAACTCTATCAAACTCTTTTGATATATCAAGAAAAACTGCCCTCATCTCACTGCCCTCCTCAAGAACCTCATAAATTTTATGAACAATATAGACGAGTTGCATAACAGTGCAATCCCCTGGACGGAAACCCCTTTGAAACCTATAAAAGAAACCAGTCTTGCTAAGAAAATTAAAACGATGAAAAAAGGTCACTTTCTCACAAATCTTAGATAAAGATGGCCATAAAAAAAACAGGGCGGTAATTAGTTTTTAGCCGACGATTATCTTTGTTAAATAAAGGCAAGACATTTGCAAGCTTTCAAGCACTTGGATATTGACCAAGCCGAAACAAAGTATTGATTAAACTTGTGAATGGCTTGAAATTCAGTCAAATTCATTCGAAACGCGGGAACATGAGAAATGGCGGATGTAGCGCTGGCATCGTTAATATTCATCGCATGTTTCCAAAAGGACGGCACGCAATGAATGCAAAGATGATGAGTCATTTGAAAGACTTAGGCATTACATTATCTTTATGACTGATACTGATTCAATACAACGGGAAATATGGCGACGGATCACAAATGAAGCGAAGATGGCGAGTCAAAAGTGTGGCGATGAAGTGAAGAAATTGCAAGGAGCAAAGGATAGTTTTGCCTTCCTGGCGTTGTTTTTCGTTATTTAAGAGACTTCAACTCAGAATGGAGTGCTGCTTAATAATGAAGTAAGACGGATTTAAATTGAAATTGAGTTTACATTCAAAAATATGGGTAAACTGGCGTTGGAAGCGAGGACAACGATAAATCAGCTAACAAGATGGAGTCGGAAAATGACAGCCCACGGGTGAAGAACATCTCAATTCGCTATAAAGCTTCACAGCCTTGAAATTTTGAGCCACATGCTCGAAATAGAGTAGGGAATTGTTGTGGAAAAGAAATAGGGCTGATTTTGAATCGTGAAGCGAACAGATTAAGCCAAGACGCAAGGCTCCAGATTATTTAAATTTTCTTGACAAAAATTATTTTGATTCCCTTTTTCAAGACTTTTGTCATAGGCCGTGATACGGGAATTCCCGCTTGCTGCAGTAAGCCCAACAACCAAAGAAAAGATTTGCGTGAAGAAATTGTCACTAAAAGTGGCAAGGCTCAACACAGCAGGGCCCGGTTGTTCAAAAGCCAATTAACGCTAATCCCAGATTAAAAATTAACCAAGGAGTTTATTTTTCTACTCCCAAATGCTGTTCAGCGCTGATATTCGGCAAAACTTTACATTAGAAGAAGTCAATCTTGAAAAACAGAAATGAGCAAAAGAAACTTTTACCTCTGTTTACGCAAAAAATCAAGCCTGTTCTGCAGGCTATTGTGCATGAAGCCACGGACGAAAAATCGATCGCGCGAAAGTGAAAGACTGAAAAGAAAACAGCTTCTACCACTGAAATACCGCTATTTCGAAAGAAGAAAACGTGTATATGTCGCTGCTGCCATAAAAATCCCTGCAGCAAGTAAACGAACAAGACATCTTTGGCCGCCATCTTGTTTGTTACTTCGCGCGAGCGCGTGTGAAAAAACCTGGGTACAAGCAAAATCATCAACCAATCAGACAAAAGTCTTCTTTGTTTATCAAATGGCTTATCAAATGTCTTTGAACTTCAATGACGTACGAGACGACCCCGTTGAAATTTCCCCGTTGATTGGTTGTTTATTTTTGCTTAGACAATCCCCTTTCACCATGAGGGTTTTCCTAGAGTTTGTCGGTTTTTTGGCTATGTGAATTGAAAAAATGTTGTTTAAAAGCAGCTTGTGGGGTCGTCATTTCATAAAGGCGTTCATACGAGCAATTGCAGATCATTCATTGACCGAGTATGGCCAGAGTTACAAATACCAGGTAGGAACTGTGGATTTTCGTGGAACTATCACTTCCATTCGATGCGCTGCCGAGGCAATTGTAAACGAAATCGAGTACTCCAAAAGTTTCAATAAGGCTCTCTATGGGAATTCGCTGAATATTTCCGACTGACCGGCCTCACTTAGCATTTCTAAAGAAAGATCTCCCGGCTCTAAAAAGAATTAAATGAGATATTTCATGGGAATTCTATAAGAATTCCTGCCCATTACTCACTCAGATCTATGACAACTGCCACAATTAGGTTTGGTGACTTTGTCACAAACAAATACGCTACTGACTCGACGTAATGTGTTTATAGTGTAGTTTGTATTATTTATGTATATTTATCGTATTCAGCATTTATAAGTATCCATTTATTCGTATAGTTATATCTGACCAGACCTGTAATTCAGATTTTTGTGCTGGAGGTTTCAATAAACAAAACAACAACAACAACTACCACCACCACCACCACCACCACCACCACCACCACCACCACCACCACTACTACTACTACTACTACTACTACTACTACTACTACTACTACTACTACTACTAGACAAGCGATTTTTATAATTTACTTTAGCTTTGTAGTTTGTAGAATTCTGTACTGCCGGGTTCCTTCTAGCCCGCGGAGGGATAATTAACAGGCACGAGAAGTTTTTGTCAGCACGGACGCCCTAACTATGACGCGTTATTAGGGTCAAGAAATAATGTACAAAACTCTACAGTTTGATTTCCGAAATGGCTCTTTTTGTTTACAATTACTTTCTTATTGCGCATTTTGGCCGAGTAGCATGAGGCGCCAACTGTAAAAATATTATTTAAGTACTTTTTCTCTATATATTGTGTTATTTATCAAATGTCACAAAGTTGGCCTGTAATTTATAAATAACACATTGAAGTACCTTTGCGATTTATAAATCACACGATTGCCAACTTTACGATTTATAAAGCCGCGGCTACACGAGCGAAAAAAAAAATCCGTTCATCTCATTTTTTTTAACAGCCCAAAAATTTTCTGGCGGTTTGCACACCGTTCTTGTTTCTCAAACTGTGTGTCCCAGATGTGTTGTGTTGATGTTTATTCAATCGAGACTACTTTTTGGCCCTGGAAACGCACCCGAAAAGATCCCGATCGGAGACACTTTTGGGTGTTTCTCAAAACTCCCGAGGTTTTCGGGCCTCAAAACAAGATCTCGTTTACCGAGATATTTTACGAGTGATCGCATGCTCCGGGGAAAAGTCCAAAAAACTATCGGGAAAGTTTAGTGAATGAAAAATGGCTGGCGTTGGAGCAATTCTAAGACCCTGGTGTGCTAACATTAAGTTGAGAGAAAAGAAAATGAGGACAAGAAACACTATTTACTGGAATCAGAAGATGCGAGGTAATTGAATGTTTAGTGAGTTATTGCCAAGTTTGAAGAACAACATTAAGGCGCAGCACCGGGCCCTAGATCACGGAGATCCAGGGGGCATTACATGAGATTCAGGTGGGTAATTTTCCTTTTTGTCTATGTTCTAGCCACTGTCACTTTCAAATCCCTTGCGGATAAAGGGGCCCTTTTCGAGCCTGGTCGCGGTCTCAACTGTTTTTTAAATCTATTATCTCCTGACCGCATTACGGTACTTTGCAAGTGGAAGTTTCTTGAAAGTCGTCGCAGATATCAGGGGAATCTCCAAGGCAAGCACAAGCCGCTGTGTTCACTCCGTTACTCAGTGTTTAAAGTGTATTGCTGGCGAGTGGATTATCTTTCCCATATCAAGAGAAGAAATCAATGTAATTATTGATATGAAGTGTTTTACCATAGTTTCACAAAAGTACTGATTGACTTGTGAAGCAACTCTACTAGCACTGGACACGATCATTAGAGAGCATTGTATTTTCATTTATACTACCTGTTTCTTGTTTGTAATTTAGCGAATAGTCCTCAATTCACCAATTTTTTTCTATTCGGGTAGGCATATTCCCAAAAAACAGAGGTAAAAAGAACAAATAACCGTATATTTTCGGCCAAAAAAATAACTTAAATTTAGCTGAATTTAGTCTCCTGGAGAAAAGTCAATTGAAAATACGTTCTCTCCGCGGTCCGCATCTTCTGGTCGTCTGTCATACGAATTGACACAGCAGATAAACAGTGATGTTCGAATATGATTAAAGAGTTTGTTCCAAATATGTTGATTCATATTCTGATGCACACATCTAACTGTTGATCACTCCAAGTTTTAAGAGCCGTAGTTTTGTTGGGTCAACTGTCTTTTACTATTGTGATCTCTCATAGGAAACTGTGACAAAATTTTAATCTGTTGGAGCTTTCCCTAAGGTTATGGCGGTGATCGATGGCACACTCATCCCAATCGGCGCACCGGCAAAAGAGGAATACCTTTACGTTTGTCATAACGGATTTCATGGCATCGATCAACGTGATGGCAGTCTGGGATGCAGAAATGCGATTCACAAAACTTGTGCCCAAGTGGCATGCTTCGATCAGTCCATGACTCAGTTATCTTCAACGGGAGCGCACTGCAGATTCACATGAAAAAGAAACAGCAGCAAGGATGGTTGCTTGGCGACAGAGGTACCGCCTACAGAGCTACCTCACGACCCCCTTAAACTCTGACAAAATGTCCAGTGCAGTGGAAGAAAATTATCAAAGGGGCCACACGAGAACAAGGAAGACGATGGAAAGATCATTTGATTTCGGTGTCTTAATATCTCTGGAGGAGGATGCAGTTCTCCCCACGTCGCTGTTTGCCACGTAATTGTTGCGACAGTGGTACTGCATAACAATTAACGTGTGTATCCTTGACAATACCCAACTTAATGGCAGTGATGACAGGCCCGTGTCTTGATCCGCACAACAGTGTGAGTTAGGTGTTGCCAAAAGTAAAAAACTTATCCAAGAAGTGTTTTCTCACATGTAAAGGCTAATGCATATTCACTCACTTTAAAACTTTAAAACATCACAGACTATTATTGGCATTGATAAAAAGCCACAACTCTATATAATCAAAAACGTGATCAATCTAGCCAAGACAGAAGGGACATATTTTGCCTTAGAAATTTGGATACCCACACTCAATAAAGCATTTGTTGTTGTTGTTGTTGTTAATTCATTTGTAAATACACAAGTATCTCACTCAATTTTAAGTAGGCAGTTGTTAATTGCCTATGCATAGAGAGATTTACAACTGTATTCAAAGACAAATAAAGTTCCCATTATTACACGTATTATTATTATTATTATTATTATTATTATTATTATTAATTTATTCTAGGGTAGCTGGTTACTATGACCACTGGAGAGACCCCCCCTTCCCTAAATCACTTGCAATCCTTAGAAATTTGGATAGCCCACACTCAATAAAGCTTTTGTTGTTGTTGTTGTTGTTGTTAATTCATTTGTAAATACACAAGTATCTCACTCAATTTTAAGTAGGCAGTTGTTAATTGCCTATGCATAGAGAGATTTACAACTGTATTCAAAGACAAATAAAGTTCCCATTATTACACGTATTATTATTATTATTATTATTATTATTATTATTAATTTATTCTAGGATAGCTGGTTACTATGACCACTGGAGAGACCCCCCCTTCCCTAAATCACTTGCAATCATTGACAATCAGCATTAAATCAACTGAACTATGGAGAGATTATTAATAAAATATGACGTGGCGAATGCTTAATAATATCCAGTTACATTATTTCTGTTAAATGATACAGTATTGCAGAGTCAGAACTTGAATTAACTTTTGAAATGACTGAAAATGTTTTGAGCCAGCTCAACATAAATATGTGTACTAAAGAACAATATATTGCACAGTATAATTGAGTTGCACAAGTTAAAATGCCACACTTCCTTTACCAAGTGCTGAATTATTCTTAGGCGTAAATAAAAAATATCACTAAAACAGCTGGCGATTATAGGGAAAAAATTATGATTAAATCCCAATGATTATCATTATACCCTCTTTTTTCTTTGTCATTCAGAGCCTCAATTTCAAGTTCCAGTTTCTTTATTTTTTTCATTATATAGCAACTGGTTGCCAACTCAAAGTGCCAAAAGTGCTCTTAGCCTAATAAATAATTAAATAATTAATTAATTTACCATTACATCCAACTGAGCATCTGAAAGATTTTTCTTTCTCTGTTTGTTGGATGGAGCATGTGCAAAATAAAACAAGAAGGTAAATCAGCCACTATTCCAAATTATGTTGCATGAGCCCTGCACAGTCTAGTAGTGTCTTTGTTCAATTTACAAATGCCCACCACAAACAATAATTTCTTAAAGGGTTCCAAATAATGGAAACATAGCTATTATTTAAATCCCCAGACTTTGATCTCTAGCCATATATTAAGTCTCAGTCTTTTACAAGCGGCAAAGTTTTAAAATGTAAATTATAGGTGTGTTAGCACCATCTTTTATTAATCTCATAACTTATATAAAGAAGGTTAAGTCTAATGATTAAAAATTCTTGTGCAGAAGTACATGCACCTTTCACAGTTGACTAAGTTCGAGGCTATTTCTGTAATACTTTGTGACAGCTACCCATGTAAAAAGTCAGGCGGGATCCCACCAATCCCACCTGGGATCCCGGGTGGGAATGGCGGGATCCCGCCATTCCTGGTGGGATCCCACCATTCCCACCCGGGATAAAAAATTAATCCCACCCAGGATCCCGCCTAAAACACGGGATTAGGCCATCCCACCTGGGATCCCGGATGGGATTTATGGATCCCACCCGGGATCCTAATATCCCACATGGGATGATCATCTTCTCAGCCGGGATCTTTGGCGAGATTCATATATCCCACCTACCCTTGCATCAGGAGCCCGGCCAAAAACCTGGCTAGCCTGGCAAAGGCAGGCCAGGCCAGGCTTTCCGGGTTTTTAGCCAAGCTTACCAGGAAAATGCAGCCTGGTAAAGCCCGGCAAGCATGGCCACAGCCAAGCTTTCTCGGCAACCTTGGCCACCAAAGCTTGGCCTTCCTGGCCTTGTTACTTCCAAGGCCGAGCTTTCTCTGCAACCCTGGTCAAAAAAGCCAGGCTTGACCAGGCTTTTTTGAATTTCTAGGCCATAAAATGTTTCTAAAGTCTTCAAGATTACAGACATTGACTGCAATTTAGTGTAACATTGTCTGTAATCACTCAGTGACCAGTGACCTTAACCAAACTCTGTGGGCTCAATTGAACTGTCTTTGAAGTAACAATCTTTAAATGGCCTTGACAATGTCTTGCAAAATATGATGATGTTATGGTTTAACGGCCAATTATCTTTAATGTAGCAACGTAAACATTATTTTATATCTCATACTTGAACATGAATAAAAAATTATTATATTGACTGTTCCTAAATTTGACACCTGAGACTAAACCTTTGCATGATTATTCTTAGATGTACAGGGTCTCTGATAAAAGAGCAATGTAAATGATTTAATTCCTTCTCATTCTATCATGCTAAAGTACATCTGTAGTCACACTGTTCAGCCAAAAAGCCTGGCCTTCCCGGCCTTCCAAGATTTTTAAGCCAGGCTTTTCTGGATTTCCAGGCCTAATTTTTGGGAAGTAAAAGCTAAAAGGGCAATGTGGATTTTATGGGAATCTTTAAGAATTCCACTCAATGATTCAACTTGAGGGTCACTTGAGCAAGTTGAAATTCGTGAAAATTTTGTGCAATAGTACTGAATGTGCCAGTGAGACAATAATCCAAGTTTAAGTGCCCTTTTAGGATTTGATTTCATCTGGTGCCTTGAAAAGATGAGCTTTAACTTCAACCTTCAATACATGTATAATATTATTTATAACAAGGTTTGGTCTTATTCAAAGCATGCCAATGTGAATGCGATATTTTTCGAGTTAATTCACTACTCGTAATATATGTACTTTGCTTAAACAATGTCCTTTAAAGGCCCCAAACTTTGAACATAAAATCACTCTGTACACGGAGAAATGAAAAAGAGATCTTTTATTCTGATGTATTCTACAGATAATGTGACAAATATCATCAACGGATTACCTTGTTTGATGGTCTCATAATCGGCCTTATTCCAAAAGGAACATGATGCATTACTCTTGAAAATACACACTCCAAGTCAGTACTAATAATCCTTTCAATGAACTCCAGTATCTTTCAAATCTTGCCCATTTATAATGAATCCGTGGAAAGATTGTCATCCTCCGCCATCTTGAATAACACGTGAGAGACCGGACTGGAAACTAGTGAGCCCTTTTCGTTTTGGTCAGCAGTCAGTGGTAACCAGTCCAGCTCCTACAGATTTTGGGCGGTCTTATTCAAAGGATCACACTTTTGTGCATGGTGACGATTTTTTGGTTAGTTTTACTCTTTAAATCCTGATCCAGGCAAGGAAATGCTTACAACAACTCAAGTAAAAAGGTAAGAGTTAACTTTAAGCGAATAACATTTGATTTGATGCCTTATTGTCTATAAAATGAGGATTGGTTTACCGGGAGGCACGATTTACGGACAAGTTTTCAGTGTAAGCTTTTGTGTAAGCTTACATCACCCGCGAGCGAAGAGAGAACCTGGGACTGAAAAAACTCGACAGACGTTTACTTCAGTTCAGTCGTTTCGTCAGATGAATCAATTGTGTGCTGTTTGTGATTTGTCGTAAAATTTGTAATTTGTAATTTGACATCGCTGTGGTTCATGTGGCTTTATGCAAGTTTCGAGGGTTCGTACACACGCTCAAAGAGCAGGAAATGTGCAGCAGATCTGGTCACGATCAATGATATGTCTGCCTTTCCGTCTTGTGGTATTGTAGCATGTTATATATGGATGCTCTTTTTATGTGTAGTACATTTCGCCTAGACGATTGTGAAGATAAACGCTTATGGTCTGTATTAGGTGAGTTATGGTCGAGTAAAGGGCTTTACTTTATTGCATCATGGTTTGTTGTGTGAAGGAATGTGATTTATTATTGTCGTATCCTGCACCGACACTAAATTTATTTATTTATTTATTTATTTATTTATTTCAAACGAGAAATTCAGAGTACATTTACCCCTCGATGCCATTATATAACTTTGTGTGGTTTATGGTGATGGAACTACGATATCCAAACGTTGTTCGATGCTGAAATGAAATGTTTATTCGCTGTGTCTAGATGTCCGGCAGCCGCACAGCACTTTCAATGCTGTCTTTGTTTGGATCGCGAAGCAGTTGTCGTTTACGGTCCTCAATGTTGTGTCGATTTCTCTTACCGCTCCGCATTCTATGCATCATCATACCTGAAAATTAATTGCGTGTTTGCGGTGACTGCGGGACAGCATTTTCAAAAAACTCCATGTCCGGCAGTCTCACAATTTCTTAATTTTGAGTCGATTTTTTCCGAGATAACCGATTTATCCAATGCTATCTTTTCAAAACACTCCGTGTCCGGCAATCCGATAATTTCTAAATTTTGAGCCGATCTACTAAGAAGTTGTCGATGAGGTCTTAGTGATCCAAACAAAGATTTGGATAAATTGGCACCTGACCTTGACCCGCCTCAAAAATGCAACATGTTGGCAATCCTAGAATGTAAGCAAATACGTAATTGACTAATATTCTTCAATTTTTAAAAATTCCAGTAAACTAAGCAATGTGTAAGGGACGGTTCATTGATGAAATGAAACAACATTGCTTTGTTAAGGTTGTGACTCTACAAGGAATAATTCAGCGGTCCGAACATCGACCGTGACGACGACGCCAGCGAAAACGTCAGAAAAACAGTCAGCTTTCGTGTTTTGAAAAATAATCATCAGGTTGACAGAAGAATAGAAATTGTATACACAGGATTTCAGGCATTCAGAGATATGGTTTCTCTGTAGACCTCAGTTGTAATTAGTTAATTATAAATTAAACATTGAAAGTGTAAATTAAACATTGAAATATATTTTTGTCTAACTTTTCTGTAAAGTTAACTATATATTGTTGTATATGAAGGTAGATTGTGGACAAAATGTTCGACTCGTCGTTTCGTCATGGCGTTTCATTGTTTCCGCACACCGATACTTCTAGTCGAGTCGTTTTTTTCCGAGTTCGACTCGTCGAATTGCCAGTTCGACTCGCCGTTTTCAGAAGTCGACTCATCGCTTCGGGAGTTCGTCTCGTCATCTTGTCAGTTCGATTCGTCGGCTGGCCTCTTCGACTCGTCGTTTTACGAGTTCGACTCGTCACCGACCACATCGGTTCGTCGTCGTTTGTCGTTTTGCCGTTTCGTCGTTTCGTCACGGCGTTTCATCGTTTCGATGTGTCGTTTCATCCTTTCGACTCGTCGACTCAGCAAGGCTATAATTCGACTTACATTACATGAAGAGTTACTTGATTCCATGCACTTATACATGAAGTATTGATCCATAACTGCTCCCTACCAACTGAAAATACATGTAGATTCTTTGAGGAGAATTCGTCTTGAACCGCGTGAATGATTGTTTTCAACGGAAATGGGATTGGATATCTAATAACACTACAAACACAGTTGTCAGGTTTACAGGATGCAGGGTTCGTCCCGGCATAGATATTCCTATGCAACTTTTGGAACAATACCTTCAATCGTGTACTGCAGAACAAACATTGCTTGATCGATGCTCGACTTTTCTGTGTGTCGATCAATCAATCGAGCTTATTTTTTCCATTTCGGTCAATAAATATGAATGCGTGGAGAAAAACTAAGGAATCTTTTATAGGCTTTTACAAATTTGTAGTCCCACTCCCCCTTTAAATGACCTCTATTACAAAATATCTAATTCGAATTAGAATTGGGAATTGGGAATTGGGATAAGCAAGTAATGACAGCTGTGTATTACATTTAAAGTGAATTACTAATTAAATGGCAATAAGCAAAAATTATTCTGATGGTAAAAACTGTTAAACCTGTTTTTTAAATATATTTTATACTGAAAAAGAGGGTTTGTTTAAAAATAGTGGAATGGCAGTTAACAATGTGTGATACGGTTAACCCATACAATTATTGAGAGGTAACCACCTTCAAGTCAGTGATTTTTAGGCCAATTGAAGCGCTATTTTGGCTAACCGGGCGAAATGGTGAAATGGCAAAACGTCACTCCAGTTAGCATAAACAACACTTTGGTTAGCCTTAATAGCGCTTTGGTTAGCCTAAAAATCACTGACTCAAAGGTGGTTAGCTCTCAATAATTGTATGGGTTAGCGATATCACACATTGTCAACTGCCATAATTTCCGCCATTTCGTGTTTTAAAGACACCCCTGAAAAAGACTTTTATTTCATGTGAAATGGTGTTCCATATATCAATTACTTCATTTCTTGTTCAGCAAACACCCAAATTTGCCCTATTACACTTTTTGGGTAGATTAGTAGACTTCCTTGTACAATGGTTAAGAATTCAAGTATTTTCTAACCAGAAACCATTGAAATACACTGGGAGTGAATTTGTTGAGGATAAGAAGACATGAAGAAACTGACATTGCCCCTCCCCCCTTAAACGTATTTATTTCCTTGCGAAGTATCATGACAAAAATAAATGCAGAAGGTTTGTTTTGTATTGTTTTGTCTGTGTCTTATGCATACAACGTCATCATCTCTTTTCAGCGGCGGTAA
>NC_090875.1:42127335-42144835 GCF_036669935.1 Montipora foliosa
ATTTCTTCTGATTTATAAATCAACTGAATGGCTCCATGCATAGTGCGGGTTGACGGATAAGTGAGGTTAAAGTGGGAAATAGGTATGTGGTATATTAGGCACAAATATTCCCGGCTGTCGCGCAGTCTAATTGAAACAACTTGAAATAAGTGTGCTTTCGGAGCCTGTCGTACATCAGTAGTTAGAAATTTTGCTATAAACCATGCGCCGAAACGAATATTTGTCTGTTTACTTTCCTATAGCTGCTTCAGAAATGCTGCAGGTCAAAGTGACACCAGTTGAATTGACCATGGAAAACAAAGAGAAAACCACTTCCTCGGACTCCAGGAAGGACAGAAACAAATGCCCGCTCTGTAAGAAGTCGTCGGAAGGTGACTGGCAGCAGTGCACCGTAAAGCAGTGCGCCCAATGGGTGCACTGCAGGTGCGAAGCAAAACTAGACGAATCTTACAGCTGTCCATATTGCAGGGGTCAACTTGCTGAGTAAATGCATAGGCGATGTCCATCTAGATGGATAAACAGCATGTAACTGTAACGGCGGTACTTAAAATGTTTCAAAAAACAGTATCAAGTTAAAATTAAAGTTCTTGTTCTTTTCTTTTAATGTCGTCGTCACTCTGAAGTAGTTTAGCGACAGTAAAGCCTATATTAAAGGCCGGTACACTGTCACCTACGCCCATGCGCCAGCTCCTCAAAGTTAGGTTCAATCTCGTTCCCAGAGCCCTCGTTACCCTGGTCCCTTGACCAGCGGAAGGGTAACGAGGGCTCTAGGAACGAGATTGGGTTAGATCGACAATTTCAAAATGTCGTCAACTAGTGGCGGGAGTCATGGTGGAACTTGGTAGGAAAAGCATTTTAGAGAAGAGATGAAGCTACGACAAGGATGGCAAAGATGTCATAAGAGGATATTTAGGGATGCAATTGTAATCAGTCGTGTTATGTCAGTATACTTGGATACTTGAGAATCGCACTTCAAACAGGCGGCTTCTTGTAAACTGAGTGTAAGGGGCTAGAATATTCTTCAGTTTGGCGGGTCTTGACCTCCAAATCGTCGTTTGCAGATGACTATAGAGTCCGTTATTAATCAATTGGTGTATCGAGCTAAACAATCTGTTGAGATATTTTGAAGAAAATAATTTTAAGCGACACAATGGCACAGTGTATTAACACAGAATTCAACACAAAGTAAGATACTACAAAATTTTTGGCCTTTTGGAAGTCACTTGGTCTCTTAAATGATCATCGCTTATATATCAATCTCTCTTTTTTTTCGGACCTTTTAACTCACTATAAACTTAGCTATTTTTATGTAGAGTGAGTCAGACGTTTGCAGTGAAACTTCACTTCGGTTCCGGTCGCTATTGCGGTCGCGTTACATTGAACCATTGAACCCAACGGAGTAAAACAAGTAATAATTTTCTAACTATTTAACGTTTTTTGACTTCCAAATCATTGCCTAGAGATGAATCTGCATTCTCTTAGCTTTCAAATGACGCACAAAACTTAGCAACTTGTAGAGATATGTAAGGAAAAATAAAAATTTAGGTGAAAGATATTACTGTCACAAACTGCACACAGACCGACTGAGAGTCTCTTGAGACTTCGCACATATCACCCCTTGGCAGTGCCGGCCCTTTAAGTGGGCCTCACCCACCACAAACTATACAGCGCTGTTTTGACAATACGGGAACTATTGCTAGATCTTGTATTTGCGGTGTCCTGTCTCGCGAATCTGCGTCCATGTTCTTTCGCTTGGCCCTTTCGTTCAACTGTCTGCATCTACTTATTTTAATGACATGTATGCAGAATAAGACTCGACTGTGGGCTAAAATGATCTATATATCCAGGTTTAACATGCAAGCCTTGTTAGCC
The DNA here is from genome assembly GCF_036669935.1 of Montipora foliosa. NCBI lineage: Eukaryota > Metazoa > Cnidaria > Anthozoa > Scleractinia > Acroporidae > Montipora > Montipora foliosa. The sequence continues at coordinate 42,129,208 of NC_090875.1, forward strand.
TGTAAGCATGTAAGCCTTGTTAGCCTGTAAGCCTGTAAGCATGTAAGCCTTGTTACAATGTTAGCCTGTAGGCCTGTAAGCCTGTAAGCCTGTAAGCCTGTAAGCCTGTAAGCCTTGTTAGCCTGTAAGCCTGTAGGCCTGTAAGCCTGTAAGCCTGTAAGCCTTGTTAGCCTGTAAGCCTGTAGGCCTGTAAGCCGGTAAGCCTGTAAGCCTTGTTAGCCTGTAAGCCTGTAAGCATGTAAGCCTTGTTACCCTGTTAGCCTGTACGCCTGTTAGCCTGTAAGCCTGTAAGCCTGTAAGCCTGTAAGCCTGTAAGCCTGTAAGCCTTGTTAGCCTGTAAGCCTTGTTAGCCTGTAAGCCTTGTTAGCCTGTAAGCACGTAAGTCTTGTTAGCCTGTTAGCCTGTAAGCCTTGTTAGCCTGTTAGCCTGTGAGTCTTGTTAGCCTGTTAGCCTGTAAGCCTGTAAGCCTGTAAGCCTGTAAGCCTGTAAGCCTTGTTAGCCTGTAAGCACGTAAGTCTAGTTAGCCTGTAAGCCTGTAAGCCTTGTTAGCCTGTAAGCCTGTAAGCATGTAAGCCTTGTTATCCTGTTAGCCTGTACGCCTGTTAGCCTGTTAGCCTGTAAGCCTGTAAGCCTGTAAGCCTGTAAGCCTGTAAGCCTTGTTAGCCTGTAAGCACGTAAGTCTAGTTAGCCTGTAAGCCTTGTTAGCCTGTTAGCCTGTAAGCCTGTAAGCATGTAAGCCTTGTTATCCTGTTAGCCTGTACGCCTGTTAGCCTGTACGCCTGTTAGCCTGTAAGCCTGTAAGCCTGTAAGCCTGTAAGCCTTGTTAGCCTGTAAGCACGTAAGTCTAGTTAGCCTGTAAGCCTTGTTAGCCTGTTAGCCTGTAAGCCTGTAAGCATGTAAGCCTTGTTAGCCTGTAAGCCTGTAAGCATGTAAGCCTTGTTATCCTGTTAGCCTGTACGCCTGTTAGCCTTTACGCCTGTTAGCCTGTTAGCCTGTAAGCCTGTAAGCCTGTAAGCCTGTAAGCCTGTAAGCCTGTAAGCCTTGTTAGCCTGTAAGCACGTAAGTCTAGTTAGCCTGTAAGCCTGTAAGCCTTGTTAGCCTGTAAGCCTGTAAGCATGTAAGCCTTGTTATCCTGTTAGCCTGTACGCCTGTTAGCCTGTACGCCTGTAAGCCTTGTTAACCTGTAAGCACGTAAGCCTTGTTAGCCTGTTAGCCTGTATGCCTGTAAGGAAGGACCTCTCCAACTTCCCCTCCAAGCGGTCGAAGGGGAGGAGTGTGAAGAAGTAGAGTGGGGATTAATGGTGTGACGGTAAGCCTGTGAGGCAGTAAGTCAGTAACCCAATCAGTCAGCCCACGAGCCTTCAATCCTCATAATTTTGTGCTAGTAATGCCGTTAGATATGGGTGTAAATTGCTCCTATTTGTTTTTCAACGCGCCTTTTACCAAAAACCTCTACAAATTCACCCCCCCCCCTTAAAGAAAAGGAAGCGATGGAAAAAGGGTGGGACTGGGGGGAAGAGGAGAAGAAGGGTGTGGGGTGGAGGAGGAGGGTAACTATTATTATTACTTGTGGTTGCCATAACAACGACTTGTTCACAGTGAGTTCATGTGTATTTTAATTCATACCTGTTTTCCTTGCATAATAGAGATTGTGCATAAGAGATTGTGTGTTAGGTGGTAAGCTTGTAAGTGGCTTACAACAAAGCTTACACCTCAAACCCGTCCGTAATTCGTGCCTGGTATAATATAGAATTCACATTTTTCACACCTCGATCAATTTGGTTTAAATGCTATAACCCTGTAAAAAATTTGGTAAACCTTTAATGAAGAATAATGAAGTTTTAGAGCAAATGCTGAAGCAAATGGTTTGGAAAACAAGTGCTCATACTGCAAGTAATATGTATGCGATTGACAAATGATTCCTTCTCGTAAAAATGCTAAATGCTGTCACTTTAACTACTGTAATCAATGCAGAAAATGCCTGAGAAAGGTATTATTGACGTCTGTAAGTAAAGAGATCCAAATTTATGAGTTTACTCTTCACACACTTTAGTTGTAATAGAAATGATCAGTGCACGTGATTTAGCGGAATTAGTACATGCATCTTTGAAGTATAATAATACTGTATATACTATATTTTTTTAAAGTTGCCATGAAAGAGTATAACGAGACAGTTCCTGACAGTTTCTTTGATGGGACAGCAGGGAAAGGTCCTTTACAGCACACAAAAATGCTTAGCAGTCAATTCTGTGTCCTCGACCAGTTATGGTTTGAATAATGATGTATTTAAGGATCTCTCTTTGCAGACTTGTTATAGTTCTGTGGTTTATCTAAAATGTTTAAAAGCTTTTTTCGTATTTAATTTTAAAACATGAATTTAGGTACTGCATTGAACTCTGTATTCTATCTTTTTGCCTGTGAGCTATGGTAGTAACTGTTACTGTTAATAGCTTGACTGTAATGGATTTTTTGTAGTTTCAAGCACATCTCGGATTTGCTGGAATATTATTTTACAGGAGCAGGATATTATAACCTTTTTAGTTTTTGCAGTTTCTGAAATGTAATGATCTGTACATAAATTAATACCCATTCAAGCTGAATGTGAAACTGTGCTACTTGTTTGTATGTTGATTAAAGGACCTTATTACTTCAGAAAACTGACCAGTGAATTGACTGAATGTAGTCCAACACTAGGAAGAATCACAGCTGTTCACTGAATATATGCCGTGGGACAGGACGGGAATTGCGTGAAAAGTCTTGGCAAGGCTTGACTTGCCAGTTTTGACCCTGGCCAGCCATGGCAAACCATTTGTTTTTTCACTTTCCCTTTTCAATTTTGGCCCCAGCCAACCCCGGCGAGGCCAGGCCAGGCTGGCCCTGTGGCCGCGGCTTCCCCGGTTTTTTTATCCCCTGGTCAACCCTGAAATCCTTACTGCATGATAGATAGATAGATAGATTAAAGGTGGGGACCCACCTGGTTTCCCAGGTGGGATTGTTGGGATCCCACCTGGGATCCAGGGTAGGATTGGTGGGATCCCACCCAGGATCCCAGGTGGGATTGGCGGGATTTGACCCGGGATCAATGGTGGGATCCCACCTGGGACGTTTCATAATCCCGGTCGGGATCCCAGCTGGGATCCCGCCAGAAAAAGGCGGGATCCCACCTGGGATGAACATGGGATCCCAGGTGGGATTGGCGGGATCCCGCATCAAATTTTAACATGGGTAGGAAAATAATCTTATACAAGGGGGTCATTTCTTGAAAGTTCCCAAACGTTTGAGGCATTTCTCAGAAACCATACTTCACACTGAATCTTCAAACTGACCCTTTACCAAGGCTGGCATAAAACTTGGCAATTGTGCTGTGTTGCCCTGTTGAAAGACCCGCTATCAAAAACTAGACCCTGAACAGAGAAAACATACTTCTAGTAATTTTTTCAAAGATACCTGTAAATCCTCTCCCAAGAAAAAAGCATCTTTGCATGGCACAGATGAAGTGTTGACCGCTAATGCCATCATTTTCCTTTTGAATAACGAGGGAAGAGGAGATGGCAATAGTAACCATGAAGTAGTGAAGAATACTTTAAAGGAAAGCGTGACGTATTTTTCTCTTTACAAGCGTATAAAATGCATGACAAAGGCAATACAAGTTGATTAAGCAACAAAATTAAACAGAAAAATAATTCACACAAAAACAACTATATTTTTTCCTATTTGATTTTAGTTCATTAACTGTGAGACCTTTTTTCCAATATTTCAACTCTTTCATATGATTTTTTGGTTTATTATTGGCATTTGAATGCAGTTGATTTAATAAAAAAACCTTTCAGTGCAAAAAAGCAATACAATCTGAATGCAATAACAAAAGCATATTATATACAATTACCTCAATCATGACACAGTCTTGGCTGCTGATGGCCATGGATGAGAGAGAGACGTAGTTTCTGTGAACAAAATAAATAAATAAATAATGATAATGATAATGATAATGATAATAATAATAATAATAATAATAATAATAATAATAATAATAAAGTAAGGTGTTGTTACACTACTATATTTTCTACAACCTCAGCCTTCTCAATCTTGTCACTAAGAGGTTGAAGAAGACTGGTCTTGTGATCTGAAACATCGCTGATTCAAGCATTGCACAAGGAAGAGAAAACTAAAGTCAGAATAATATGTACATGAAATCCACACATGCATCAATCATATCAACATGGTTATGAGTGTATACAGTTATATTTATTTCCATACATTTCCTTTAGATTAGTTTTTATATATTTGTATGCTTGACTCTGTTCTTATAACAAAAAAACCTGTTAAGAAATTGCTTGAGTGTCAGTTTCACCAGTTATGCCCTCAAATGCTTGACGGCTAAGGACATCAGAAAATTGCTTCTCTGGGCTGGACATCTGACTGACTGCTGGAGCAATCGGGTTGTTGAGACCTTAATTTACTGACTACCGTAATGTGAAGTTATTTTACATTGTTTTAGTCAAGCAGTGGCAAAGATACAGCTTATCACAAAAACAGAACTGCTGACCTTTGATTGTTTTTGTTGCTCTTACCACTTCACCTTGCTAATAAGCAGGGCCTTTCTTTTGGCGTAGACAAAAGGAGGCTCTGCTTGCAAGGTGTTACCACTTCATCTGGTAAGCTCCCTAATTTACCAGTGACTTTCAATCTTTTGATCTTACCCTGGCGGGCCTGCATCTTCTTCCTTATCACAGAGGTGGCCAGATCCTCCTAGGTTTATTGACCTGGAATTTTTTTTGGCAAATTACCAAAACCACAGGTCATTTATCTTCGGTGGAGCCTCGTTCCCAGGGTCCTCTATTCGACCCTTTATGGAGGCCGTCGTCATTTCCGCTTCTAATAACGGTGTTCGCACTCGCGAGACTTAAAAGTTAGGAAGGATCGAAACGACAAGTTTCATGTATTCTGTGTAATTTTTACCGGAGAAAGATGTATGCTTCGTTTTCTTTATTGTTTGTTGCTTTGGAATAAGCATTTCAACTTGGCAATTTCGGGTTAAAACTACAAAATAGGCCGAAATTGCCTCACATACATGCTAGATTGGGAGGCGCGGTGGCCTCATGATTAGTGCGCTCGCCCCGGATCGAGTGGTCTGGGTTCGGGACCTGGCCGGGGACATTGCGTTGTGTTCTTGGGCAAGACACTTTACTCTCACGTTGCCTCTCTCCACCCAGGTGTATAAATGGGTACCGGCGTAATGCTGGGGGTAACCCTGCGATGGACTAGCATCCCATCCCGGGGGGAGTAGAAATACTCCTAGTCGCTTAATGCTACTGAAACCGGAGATAAGGGCCGGCCTGATGGGGCTTCTGGCTCGTAAGCAGTGACTTTACCTTTTTTTACATGCTAGATTATATTGTAATGCAAACGAGAAAACGTGAAAAGGGCTATTGGCGCGCGTCGCGTGAGTACATGACATCACTTTCTCTCGATCCAGATCGCTGAAAGCGTATCGGTCGAAACCGCACCAAGTGTGGACTTAAAATATTAGTACAAAAAGTTTCGCCTGTTGAGCATTCAATTCAATTACTTTCGAAATGTGAAGGAAAACGATAACTGATTTTTTTTCATCGTAGTAGCACTTTAACAAAAAATTAATATTTAAGATTTGAGCAAATATATAAACGAAAATCTTAAAATTAAGCATACTTTAATTTTTTTCTATTTTCTGGACCCGAGACAATAGACCAATTTCGATATATTGAAATTCAGTCCTGAACAAACGACATCATCTCGAGGCTCTGAGGGCTGGGAAATAGCCCTCATTCACGATAGCCGCCATGTTGGTTTTCAAATTGTCAAGCAAATTAGCCTTGTGTTATGCTGGGGGGCAAACATTAGAATAAAGGCAAATTGCGGAAAATCGGCTCGTCGAAATATTGAATTAACATTGCTAAAAGTACATTTTAGAATTTAGAATTAAGCACCTTTTACAATAATTTAATATATTTTGATTGCCTCCGACATTTTGACTTTCTACTTCGTTATCTGCTCATTTTTCACGAAAAAAACATCGAAGTAACTTGTGTAATCATTCTATTTTACTACTTAGGTGATAAACATTCAATGAACGTGAAACAAATCATATGTGTGGCTAAGATTTTCGTGATAATCTCTCGAACTTGTGTTGTTTGCCCCCTCAGAAATGTGTAGCTAATTTGCATGATAAAGACAAATCCAACACGGCGGCTATCGTGAGTAAGGTCTATTGTAAGAGTTTATTTCCCAGAGCCTCGAGATGCCTTTTGTTTAGGACTTCCCTCCCCCCGGGCCGCTGCGAATGGGACAACAAGGGTCTTTTTGAGACACGGACGGTAAGGTAAGCGGAAGTGAACATTTCGCATGCCAGGACAGTATTTTCTCCTAGTTTTCAAGACTAGACATCCAAATAGAAAAAAAAATACTTAGCAATATAAATGTGGTTGTGTGAAGACAAGTTGAAAAGGAAAACAGCTCACTTCCGGTTGCGGTTAGCACCTCGTTCCCAGAGTCTCTTTTCTCTGCCTCCATCGTCGACGGAGGCAGAGAAGAGAGACCCTGCCATGGGAACGTGGTTGTCAAAAGGTTGCGTGCTTAAGCTTTCCAACACCGCAGAAAAACGCAGGTGCATGCTTACGTAATACCATGAGGTAGCTCTAAGGAGCCTTTCATAATTCTTCTCCAGTTAATCCGTAAGCTTGGAGCATTTTCATTTTATTCCACAGTCGCTTTGATCTTGCAAATCTAACTGATGAAGGCCGCGGTTCCGTGATTACTGAGGAAGGGGATGGTGGACACTCAACCGAACCGATCCTCCCTGCTGAGACAGCTACTAATCAGACCAGCAGCTTGAACCACACTGAAGAAAATGCCGCCGCGCACTCGATTAACTCTGGTGACGGAGGGGCTTGGCAGGCGCCCGAACAGAGCCAACTTATGGGATCAGGGGCTAACCAAGCCAACGGGCTGAGCGACACTGCTGTGAGACCCACTGAACCGATTGGTGGACAAAATAATGGGCTTTGGCAAAGTGGTTCTGCTGAGAGAGGCGAAGCAACAAGAGACCGGTGCCTGGCTGACATAATTGAGCAAGCCAGCGAAAGGGACGATCCTGTTATGGGCCTTAACTCGCAGCAGGCCAGCCCTAATTGCCACCCAGCATCGGAGAATGAATTCAGAGTTCACTCTGGTGAAGGTGCCCAACAGATCAACGGGTTACCTGGAAACCATGAAGAGGAGCCTGTTGCTGAATAGGCCAATGGATCAAGCGTCCACAACGCTAGTGGAGACAGCTATCGCTCTTGTGAGACAGCTACAGGACAGAGACTGCCAATCCAAGAAGATCTGGCACGCTTGTCTGTACAGGAACAAGGTGACGGATGTGCAGTACCACAGGCGCCAATTCTACCTCCAGGTGACCAGCCAGGCGAAGGTAATTTAGTCTCTTCTATGGGGAACACAGAAAAGCCCACAGAAAAGTGCTGCCGTCCAAGGGAGATAAAACAATGGAATCAACAACTTACGAGGCAAGTGGCACATTTCAATGACTAATAATAATAATAATAATAATAATAATAATGATAATGATAATGATAATGATAATTCTGATAATGACAATATTACTAACGATTGTTTTTTTTTATGTTTATATGTTTTAGATTATTATTATCATTATTATTATTATTATTATTATTATTATTATTATTATGATGTTAATAATAATATCAAACATCGTGTTAAGGAGATTTATGATTTCATTCAACGGAAAACAGATTATGACTGTCCATTTTTTTCTGGCCATGATCCTGAGAAGAGGACAGATACGATGCAGGCAAAAGAGAACATTTTGCCCCGCATTTGCGTTAGACGTGGATTCCTTTATCCGCTGTCTGTCTTTTTATTGATCACAGTGAAACATTAGTGCTACATACGTCTGCCTCTCTTTTAGTTCCTACTAGATCCACCACTTACGCCACTTTGCCGGAGCCAATTAGATATTATATGTCTTTTAACGTTTTAAAATCCCTTTAAAATGATGCGAACCTTTCAGCGCAACTGTAACCTTCAAGCCTTGATTATATGGGTTTTTTTTCAGAACTTTAGCAAAAAATAGGAACAGGAACAAAACTTAATGAAGTAAGATCGTCTGCTCTTGTCGATAACATTGTCTGTCGTTTCGAGAACCTGAGCGAATGTCATCCTTATGCGACTAAAAACTGTGACCTCAACAAGAACACTGCTGAACACCAACTTACTGACGAACCACGAAATTGACTGGGACTCCGCTAATTGCAATTCCCCGGCACTTATACAAACTACCACCAACGACTCACACTATAGAGCTGGTTTACAAAACCAACAACAAACACAAGCATTCAACCGTTGCCAACTACTACTAGCACCATACAAACGACTTATTGACGATTGACCAACAGAACAGTCAAACGACGACAGAGCCCCAATCACAGTCTTCCCAGCCAGCAACATCACTAGGGAGTTTAAGCAAAGACGATTGCTACGGCTACGGCAACTCCGCAAAGCAAGAATATAATATCATTGCTTAGAAAAGGAAAAATAAGCGTGCTGCACGTGCAGCACGAATTTCCGTGCATTTTTTTGCCCGTACTGCACAAAACAACAACGTTAAATCACCAACTGGTTTTGACGACAACGTGAGCATATAACAATCAAACAGTCATTTTCTGTTTTGACTTGAACACCGTTCGTACCCATTCAGTTACAGGACAGTTCGCCCTTATTATACAAAGTGAACAAGACGGAATAATCGCGAAATACTTGTAATAACGGTAAGTTATATTTTGGAATGACGTTTTCGTTGCCGTAGCCGTCGTCTTTGCTTAAACTCCCTACTGATTAGAGTAATACGGTCAGAGATTATACGATTCACCGACACTACACAAATCACTTGATTCTCGGGATCACTTCCGCTGAAGTTAACGTAGTCAGTGTGACCAAGAACATGCAGTCCTTCTCAGGACTACACTCACCCGGACGATCATGCTTCATCAAGTCTTCATATGATCCCTGGGTTCAAATAATTCAAATAATTCAGTTTGCTAATTATGCAAAAACAAAAAAACGTTTATTACTCGATAAAGTATGACGTTCCTAGGTGATTATCAGGTTGGCGGTAGGAAAAAAATGGGCATGTATATATAGAAGTAAAAAGCGTAAAAGAAAATTAAATATCATGAATTGTAAATAAAGGATAAAAATGCCAAAGAAAAAGCAAATCATTAGTGCGTTTTTGTCAGAAGAGCGGTCAAGACATCGTAATTTATCATTTCTTTCTGTTTTTAAAAATCTTCAAGTGAAGTACGATGAGGAATTCTGCCACTTATGTCAAGAAAGTAATTAGATGTATCCAACAGGAGGTGTCCCCTTTTAAATCAATCTAAGCATTTACTACCCATTTACAACAATAGAATGTTCTCATTCACGTGATCAGTAACCTTGTTTTTCCAGTGAAACAAAGGAAAACGTTTGCATGATAATAGAGCTCAATTCCCAGAGGATTAGTTGGGAGACACCAACATGGCCGCCGTTTTATTAAGGAACTTAAGCAAAGATAACGGCGACTGCAACCAGAACGTCACAAATTTGCGTATTTCGTGGGCAAAAACAATAGCTTTGCACGCCTTTCCCTTACGCTTTTTACTTTTGTCCATTTCTTTGCCGTCGTCAGCAAAACAACAACGTGAAATAGCCAAATTTGAGGTTTTAAGAAGAACGTCAGCACTTGACGATAAAGTTTTATCTTCTCCCCTAAATTAAGCGCCGTTCCGACCAGTGTCGTTTTTGAGGAACTACCACATCCTTGTCGTATTAAAATAGTTAAAATAGTCACGAAATGATTACAATAACGCGAATTTATACTTTGAGGCGACGTTCTCGTTGTCATCGCCGTCGTCGTTGCTTAAGTTCCCTATTGTTTAGGTGCACCAACATGGCCGCCGTGACCTCACATGAAAACGATCTATGAGGTTAAGTGTAAGGGTTAAAGTGAAAGGGTTAGGGTTACGTTTTGTGAAGGGTAAATGCAGCTGTTTATCATTACAAAAGGTAGACAATTTAAGCAACTGTCTCTTATAGTGCGATGATCACTTTTACCTTTCGTCAAATTCTTTCATTCACTAATTAGTACTTTCACCGTGGTAACACATGAGCCCAATAAATTTACCTGCTCCCAACTGAGTGGCTTCATAGCTCAATTGGTGGAGCATTGCACCGGCATCGCAGAGATCATGGGTTCGATTCCCATTGTAGCCAACTGATTTTGTTTAGGGGGGGGGGAGGCAGGAGCCCCAGTGATTAGAGCGCTTGCCTTGACATCCGGGGATCTCGAGTTCGGGACCCGTTTTGACCACTCGTTGAATTTGTTCCTGGTAGTCCCTGGTTCAACTTCTCGGCTGCACTTGTAAATAGCCAACTGGTTTGCTTCCGGCCAGTTGGGATTCTTAACAGCTGTTGTTGAATGTTCTGTTCTGTCGTGATTGTGTTTCATTGGCCCTGAAAAGCTCCTGTGGGGAGCGGTCAATTAAGTATGTATGAATGTATGCATGTATAGGTGTTTCTAAGAGACAAGTGCTTAAAGAGCCGGAATCACTTCTCAATTTCGTCTATAACCGCAAGTCAAATACACATTTCTTTCATGTTTATCTGTAGTTGAGGACTGGAGTTTGGGTGACAATTTGTGACTTTGGTTGTCTGTATTCCCAGACCATCCGCGAGTGACGTTGAGGTTGGGCAGAGAGTAAGGGGACGCTTAATCAAAATCGTCGTGCATCTGAATTAAATACCTGAGGAACTTAGGAAAAATTACCTCCCATTTTCGTGGTCAAGACTTATTGAAAAGCTTGAAGTGATGGGGCTTTTTATTAACACTGATCTAAAAAATGATCATGTTGCAGGTCAAAACCGAAGAAGGCTCGAAAAAAGAATAACGAACGCAACCCATCATTCACTTTCAAAATAACCGAGGTTGCTCAACATCGCGAAAACGAAACACCAGTCTTTACTGATGCAGTGTACATTGATCACCAGGGCAAGCTGTTTGGCATAAGAATTCACCCCAAGGGCTTAGGCAGTGGAACAGGCAGACATGTGGCACTGTTCATTCATATGATAAAAGGAGACTTCGATGATGCCTTCGATGATTGGCCTTTCGCTAGGACAATCACTGTTAGCGTCCTAGATCAGAGTGATTCCAGTCCCCGTAGCGACTTCAGTCGGATCATACAAGCAAATCCCAACTCGCCTGCCTTCCAACAGCCTGATGAAACCATTTGCCCTACCGGATATGGCTATGAAAGGTTCGCTCAAATCGAGGAGTTCTTTGGTCCTCGATATGTGAAGGACGATAAATTGTTGTTGAAAATAGAGTTTTCAGGGTAATGATCGATACATCCACCGCGCAGGACAGTAAAATATTTCTCTCAAAGAGGTTCGCTCTATGGCTATGAAAGGTTCGCTCAAATCGAGGAGTTCATTGGTCCTCGATATGTGAAGGACGATAAATTGTTGTTGAAAATAGAGTTTTCAGGGTAATGATCGATACATCCACCGCGCAGGACAGTAAAATATTTCTCTCAAAGAGGTTTTTGGCATTATTGACTTGAACGAACGTAGTGCCTAGGTAATGCTATTTTTAACTGCTTAAAAAGTAGAATTGATTAATACATTTCGAGAGTGTTAACATGGGTCATCCTCGAACTATTTGGTTTCCAAATTCAGTTTGCATGCAAAAAGTTGTCTTTGACCTCTACGTAAGGATGTTTCTGGTGATAAAATTTTCGAAGCTGGGAGATAGGATCATCCTACTGCCTTATAAATCACTTTCAATCTGTGAAATCCTAAAAGGGATAAAAACGAATATGGCGGGCGAACACTCAGCTGCTTCGACCACCCGGACCAAAATTACTGCACATAAGCAAAGTGAAAAAATTTTGCTTACTGGCATCTTCTAAATGCACGGTTTTTTTCTTGCCATGTAAACAGCCCCATAATCGGTGATAAATGAAGGTCGTCTGTCTCAAAGAGATATAGCAGCATTAATAGTTCTTATACCTTGAATTGTGACTTCGCCAGTTAACATGTCAAAGCAACCTCGTTTCCAGGGTCTCCATTGTCGTTGATCGACAAAGAGACACTGGGGACGAGGTTGATGTCAACGACATCTGCTTTTCAAATATAAGAAGATCAGAAACAGATCATGGGATGGACTGGGGAGCACTGTTGGTGACTCAGTACCCATCAGCTTTATTTGTTTTACGTTTGATACGCAGATTAAGGCCTAGAATTGTAGATTTGGAAATTTATAGATTTGTAGATTTGTCCTTCGATATTTTGCTCGGAGAAAATAATTTTTAAGACATGGTCTTAAGTTTTTGGTCATCTAGATATTTAAGTTTCCCGGCGTAAAATTTACCAATTTTCTAGTGTTTTTCAGCGAAGATTTTATCTTTCGTAACATTAGTCCTTCTGCGTTTTTTTGCCGCATCATTTGTGTAACTTTTGCAACAAAAGCTGTTAAATTTACTAAAACAATTACTTGCCAGGCTTTTATCTCATTACCAAAAAAAAAAAAGTGTAATACCAAAGGGAAATCCTTGAGAGTAAATTAAAAGAAAGTACTACCACCCCGCCGGTCTCAAACTTTGCTTTAAATTTGTTGAATGCCATTTTTACATACCTTTGTGATTGCAAATCGCTTGCACATTAATTGAATGAAACCTCTTTCGGTTGACATAATCATTTTCGTTTTCGGTTGGTCCCTGAATCTTGACGTGCGTGCCGTCCACACAGCCAATCACCCCAGGGAACCCTCCCTTGTCGTAAAAGCCTCGTTTAGTTTGAACAATCTCGGCTTCGGTCGATGGCCCGTGACTTGATGAAGTGTACTTGTTTTTGTGCGTGGGCATAGGAAACTTTGCTGATGATGCAAGACACGGTCGACTTTGACAAACCAATGGTATCTCCAATAGCTTGCAGAAAGCTTCCAGAGGCAAAAAACCGCAACGCAGCAAGGACTTGTACAGTTGTTGACAAGACATGGTTTCGACCGGTGGCCTATTCAAGGTCGTCACGAAGAAGTCGATCAAAAATTGAATTGACTCTCGGCCAAAACGATATCGACTTCTCAACTCGTCGTCAGTGTATTCGTCTAAAGAAAAATCATCGTGGAGCCTGAATTTTTTCGCTTTTCTTCTAACTGGACCAGGCATTAAGCCCAAACCACAAAACAGTAAGTCCGCCATCTTTTTTTGTTTGGGGAAAATTCCCTCGATTAGTGAGTTAATCCACCTTGCTAGGTGTGTTAAATTTAACGCTTAGTTTATTCCTTAGATAGTGTTAATCAAGCTTTGAGCAACAGAATTTAATCGAAGGGTAAATTTATTCCGTGGATTTGGACTATTTAATCGTGGGTTAACGCTAATCGGCTTTCGAATAACCGGAGCCTGGAACCTGGCGGGATTTCCCGTTGATGTTCCTTCGGGATTTGACAGTCAAAATGAAGTGCTTGCCACCGCACAGTCAGATAAATAATACTTATTGCATTTGCAGCCTCTCTCTGTGGGGAGAAAGTTTCTTTGAATTGTCTTAATTGAAAAAGCAATCCATAACTTTGTCTAAGATTGTAGTATCGACTTGCTTTGCGGGAATCTGGTAACAACATTTCGAGACCAGCTCCCACGTTGCAACGCCAGCTGAAATTCGATGTGCAGCGCCGTTGCACATAAGTTTCAGCTAAAAGGTTCAACGGGTAAAAGCGGCTTAAAGTGATTCCCTAGAAATAGACCTTGTCATAGATTTCCGATGAAACTTTGCATACTGTTCTAATATGTCAAGAAGATGATAAAATGTAATTAAAAAGGGGGGGAGCCGTGCTTGTTTCCATGGTACGACGCTGACGAATACGGCTATTTAAGTCACTTTGACAATTGCTACGCATCCCCGATGATGGACACATTTAGCTCGATTTTTTAAATGTAATACATGATATGACGCAGAGCCTAGTGTCGTTCAACGGTTAATTGTCCCACATACCTGAAAAATGTATCTGAATGCCTTTGTGAGTACTTAACACTCCAAAATAGATTTAACTTGAGCGTGGGCTGTTCGACTCGTAATGGCTCCTTGCGTAAAATTTTATACAATCGTCAAAAAACTGGCCATAGATATTTGCTGATTTTTAACTACTCAATGAAGACATCATTCCCAGCAAAAAAATGAAATAAAAATGTGTGTTACCGTACTCGGTCAGGAGACAATAGCCATTCTTTGGAGTAACCTTGGCGTCAATGAAAATCTGCCATTTTATCAATGCAAATGCGTTTGCCAATGACGCAAGAACTTCAGCGCAGTGGAGTTGCGCAATGCAAAACCAGGGAATAACCTTAAGTGAAAGCGAAGACTTTTGAAATCAATGACGCAGAAAGCGTGGGAAATTCCAGTTGATTAGTTGTTTTCACCAGCTTCCAGCGTTTTAGGTTGGACCTGTGAAAACGATTCTAAAACGCTGCTGCGGATAAAAAATATTTGCTTCGATTCCACCAAGGTAAAAACAGAGAATTTTTAAATCGCACAAGTATAAATGGGAAGTGAATCTTGCGGAATTTGTGTGTCAAGGAAGGACCAAAACAGACGTTTATTTTTTGGGGTACTTACAGTCCATCCGATGTCAAGCTGTTCAGCCTTGCCGGGGATTCCCCTAAAGTTGTCAGGCCATTTTTCGGGAGCTATGAAAAAGGTAACATAAACAGATGATTGATATTTGGCTACAGAAAACAAATTGGGAATTGGTTCTATGCTCAGAGCATTTGCGCTTATTTTTCTTCTTTCTTGCACTTGATTCCGCCATATTCGTGGTAGTTGTTTAAGAAGGCGCACGTGAATAGCAAGCCCAGTACACACGTGCAATAAGTACGTGAATTAATTGAGTCACTTTTCTTTAACGTGTGCAGCCTAAAGCCATGTCCTGACTAAACACGAAAAGAAAAGCCCAAACAATTGTCGTTTTGTCTCAGCAAAGGGTGGTAAGTAGCTCCGGATTCCATAGTTCTTGACTATGTGCATGTTTCTTTTGCTTATGCCAGCGTCATTAATGACGACCAGGGCCTTTAAAGATCGAGCGATTTTATAACGCGTTAACGGAAAACGACAGGATGAAACTCGATTTTGCCGAACATCAAAGAAACTTGTTTGATTTTTGATAAATTCTTGAACTATAGATGTTTAACAGCTTCGCAAAGAAACAAGACTTTTGGTCGTATTTTCGAAAAAAATTGTTTCGTTCTTTCCGCACTGTAAGACTCCTGATCCAGAGAGAAAGATTTCTGCGACCATATTCGCTCGCTTTCTGGGGCCTTTAAAATCGTTGGTCAAGCTAACGAGCACCCACCCTGCGAGCAGAGCCTCTCTAAAACTCACCAGAGGGCAAGCAAGAGAGGTCCTTTAGACGTAAAATTATTTATCCTACTTCCTACCTAGATTAGCTTCTTAGTTATTTTCTAGGGGGCATTGTACCTTTCTTAAGTCCATTACTTATTTCGTGTATCCCTATTTACGTGTGGTACAAATAAACTTGTTG
>NC_090875.1:42149835-42159835 GCF_036669935.1 Montipora foliosa
GTGGGAGCACTCGAGGCAACCCGTGTTTTGTGGATACTCAATAATCAACAAAACGTTACAGCGTTCCCACCCATGCTATTTACTCATAACTCCTTTGAAAGCCCCTTCCACCCTAAGTTGACGACCTACTAGCAACGCTGTTATTATATTCCTCGTAAGAAGAGGCTCTCCACATACCCTGTATCCATCCACACTTCCTCTGGTAACAGTAACAAGTTTCCATGACAATTTCACACTGCGTGCCGTCACGGTTCCCACAGTGACATCTTCTGGTCTTTCAGCGGGTGGGTCCTGGCCTGAAAATGCCTTAACAAATGGACTTTTGGGTCCAGGTGCAATATCGTTAATAGCTTGAATCTGGAACTGCCACTGAACGTAATACCCAGCATTGGGAACGTTAAATCTCTCTGTTTTAGGATCGTCAAGTACGGTTTCCTCCAAACTATTTCCCTGACCTACTCGCCCATACCACAGCTTGTAGAAGAGGCCTGGACCATTCCATTCCACCATTCGCATGGCCTGCAAAAACGAATTTTACCACAATTGCTTTTAATCTCGTAATCGGATTGGCTAATTTGACTTTGTCGATAAGAGCCTAGACAAAGCTGCTCGCGTCATGCTCACGTCACCGTGCCACGCAATTGTAAGAGCATATCCGAAACGCTATTTGGGAGATAAACCAATCAGATATTGAGAAAGTTATAGACAAACATTTTCTTTGAAAGTAGAACCGCTTTCAACTTCTGCAACGGTCGCAACGATAGTAGTGGTGACAAACACAAGAGTTTCACTGTGTAACACCACTTCGTGAAACTGGTCTCACTCGGTTTTGTTTCGCTACGTCGCGGAAGCCAATCAGAAACCGCAACTTACGCGCCATGGCCATGGAACTACAATCTTGGACAAAACTCGGTTAACAACGAATAACACGCAAGTCTTGGAAAAAACAATGACAATCTATTGTTTTCATTGCGTCTTCCTTCTTAACCATTGAAACTCTCTGTTAATCGTTGTTTTATTGAATGGTTGGCGTTAAGTTGTCTTCGTAATGATCCTCTAACCTAGACCACGGTTAAAAACGTATCCTAAGGTAAGAGTTGCAAAACATCTGGAACCTGGGGGGATTTCCCGTTTATGTTCCTTCGGGATTTGACAGTCAAAATGAAGTGCTTGCCACTGCACAGTCAGATAAATACTACTTTTTGCATGTGCAGCCTCTCTCTGTGGGGAGAAAGTTTCGTTGAATTGTCTTAATGAAAAAGCAATCCATAACTTTGTCTAAGATTGTAGTATCGACTTGCTTTGCGGGAATCTGGTAACAACATTTCGAGACCAGCTCCACACGTTGCAACGCCAGCTGAAATTCGATGAGCAGCGCCGTTGCACATAAGTTTCAGCTGAAAGGTTCAACGTGTAAAAGCGGCTTAAAGTGATTCCCTAGAAATAGACCTTGTCATAGATTTCCGATAAAACTTTGGACACTGTTCTAATATGTCAAGGAGATGATAAAAATTCCTATCAAACATGATCATGTAATGGATTTGCTGATAAAAATTACGGGCAGAAACATACTTATTAAAGACAACGTTTCGGTGTCCCCATGACACCATCATCAGGTCAAATATAATATTTTACAGATAACTCGAATATTAATGTTTAAGATTAAGTTCAAAGTCCCTAGACGCTAGGTGAAAAGTTTTGCCTTTATCGAGTCACTTTGGATATTCAGACACGGTTTGTGCTCGCGAATAAGGAACATTTCATACACAAGAAAATCAAATTTGCATGAGCATTTCTTAAGAATGCGAAACATGTCAGATGTTATTGTTCTTGATTGATGTTGACTTTGGCTGTGATTGTATATTGAACCAGATCTTTTATGCTCATCGATCCGTTGATAGAGATGTCGACGCGTGTAACCAACATAGCTGGCATCACACCAGCCACATTCAAATTTGTAAACTACTGATTGTTCGTTGATCAACGGGGGCTTGATTTCTTTATGTTTGAGATCTTCTCCAACTTTTCGAGAAATAAAGACTGGGCATAAGTCGATGTTTAACAGCTTACCAAGATCTTTTAACTGCTTGCGCACAGAGTCAGCTGATTTTTGTTCCTTGAACGGTACTGATTCCGGGTCAGGTGCAGATTTGCGTGGAGGTGCTGGTGTTTGTTTGGATGTGATAAAGTTGGAGATCTTAGAGTGAACAAGATGTTCAGGATATGCCAACTGTAGGAATAAGGTCTTGAGGCGGCTACACTCTTCATGAAATAATGACCACTTAGATGATAGCATGAAAGCTCGGTCTAGCATGGTAATAATTAAGGATTTCTTATAACGATTATCAACGTGACTATTATAATGTAACAATAGACCCGTATTGGTCGGTTTCACGTATACACTAGTCGTAATATTCTGACCGTCTTTTCTTAGGACCATGCCTAAGAAAGGGAGAGTCCAGCACCTCCACGCAAATCTACACCTGACCCGCAATTAGTAAGAATTGTTCTACCGTTCAAGGAACAAAAATCAGCTGACTCTGTGCGCAAGCAGTTAAAAGATCTTGGTAAGCTGTTAAACATCGACTTATGCCCAGTCTTTATTTCTCGAAAAGTTGGAGAAGATCTCAAACATAAAGAAATCAAGCCCCCGTTGATCAACGAACAATCAGTAGTTTACAAATTTGAATGTGGCTGGTGTGATGCCAGCTATGTTGGTTACACGCGTCGACATCTCTACCAACGGATCGATGAGCATAAAAGATCTGGTTCAATATTCAATCACAGCCAAAGTCAACATCAATCAAGAACAATAACATCTGACATGTTTCGCATTCTTAAGAAATGCTCATGCAAATTTGATTGTCTTGTGTATGAAATGTTCCTTATTCGCGAGCACAAACCGTGTCTGAATATCCAAAGTGACTCGATAAAGGCAAAACTTTTCACCTAGCCTCTAGGGACTTTGAACTTAATCTTGAACATTAATATTCGAGTTATCTGTAAAATATTATATTTGACCTGATGATGGTGTCATGGGGACACCGAAACGTTCTCTTTAATAAGTATGTTTCTGCCCGTAGTTTTTATCATCAGATGATAAAAGTGTAATTAAAAAGGGGGGTAACCGCGCTTGTTTCCATAGTACGACGCTAACGAATGCGGCTATTTAAGTCACTTTGACAATTGCCACGCATCCCCGATGATGGACACATTTAGCTCGATTTTTTAAATGTAATACATGATATGACGCACAGCCTAGTGTCGTTCAACGGTTAGTTGTCGTACACACCTGAAAAATGTAGCTGAATGCCTTTGTGAGTACTTAACACTCCAAAATAGATTTAACTTGAGCGTGGGCTGTTCGACTCGTAATGGCTCCTTGCGTAAAATTTTATACAATCGTCAAAAAATTGGCCATAGATATTTGCTGATTTTTTACTACTCCATGAAGACATCATTTTCAGCAAAAAAATGAAATAAAAATATGCGTTACCGTACTCGGTCAGGAGACAATAGCCATTCTTTGGAGTAACCTTGGCATCAATGAAAATCCGCCATTTTATCAATGCAAATGCGTTTGCCAATGGCGCAAGAACTTTAGCGCAGTGGGGTTGCGCAATGCAAGACCAGGGAATAACCTTAAGTGAAAACGAAGGCCTTTAAAATCGATGACGCAGAAACCGTGGGGAATTCCAGTTGATTAGTTGCTTTCACCAGCTTCCAGCGTTTTAGGTTGGACCTGTGAAAACGATTCTAAAACGCTGCTGCGGATGAAAAATATTTGCTTCGTTTCCACCAAGTTAAAAACAGAGAATTTTTAAATCGCAGAAGTATAGATGGGAAGTGAATCTTGCGGAATTTGTGTGTCAAGGAAGGACCAAAACAGAGGTTTATTTTTGAGGCACTTACAGTCCATCCGATGTCAAGCTGTTCAGCCTTGCCGGGGATTCCCCAAAAGTTGTCAGGCCATTTTTCGGGAGCTATGAAAAAGGTAACATAAACAGATGATTGATATTTGGCTACAGAAAACAAATTGGGAATTGGTTCTATGCTCAGAGCATTTGCGCTTATTTTTCTTCTTTCTTGCGCTTGATTCCGCCATATTCGTGATAGTTGTTTAAGAAGGCGCACGTGAATAGCAAGCCCAGTACACACGTGCAATAAGTACGTGAACTAATTGAGTCACTTTTCTTTAACGTGTGCAGCCTAAAGCCATGTCCTGACTAAACACGAAAAGAAAAGCCCAAACAATTGTCGTTTTGTCTCAGCAAAGGGTGGTAAGTAACTCCGGATTCCGTAGTTCCTGACTATGTGTATGTTTCTCTTGCTTATGCCAGCGTCATTAATGACGACCAGGGCCTTTAAAGATCGAGAGATTTTATAACGCGTTAACGGAAAACGACAGGATGTAACTCGATTTTGCCGAACATCAAAGAAACTTGTTTGATTTTTGATAAATTCTTGAACTATAGATATTTAACAGCTTCTCAAAGAAACAAGACTTTTGGTCGTATTTTCGAAAAAAAACTGTTTCGTTCTTTCCGCACTGTAAGACTCCTGATCCAGAGAGAAAGATTTCTGCGACCATATTCGCTCGCTTTCTGGGGCCTTTAAAATCGTTGGTCAAGTTAACGAGCACCCACCCTGCTAGCAGAGCCTCTCTAAAACTCACCAGAGGGCAAGCAAGAGAGGTCCTTTAGACGTAAAATTATTTATCCTGCCTCCTACCTAGATTAGCTTCTTAGTTATTTTCTAGGGGGCATTGTACCTTTCTTAAGTCCATTACTTATTTCGTGTATCCCTATTTACGTGTGGTACAAATAAACTTGTTGTAAACTTGCAGAAATCGTGTCAAGTTCTGGGCTAGACACTCCGGTTAAACCAGTTTAGGCAACGCGCGCATCATATTTTTGACAAGGCGAAGGTGCAATCGAGACTTGGCCCGGCTTCGAAACTCTCTCCAGGCAACGGCTTGCGCATACTCAACAGAGACTTCACACCATTTCTGCAGAGTCTATGTTGGCAGTGTGACCGTCACCGGCACCCATATTATAAAATACCTGCAATACCTGCCCCTGATCCCTGCCAACAACAATAAATAAACAAATTAATTAAGGACAGTGCCTACTATTGCTATTGGGCATACGTCCTGCGCATCTCGAGATACTTGGGCTTCCCTGTCGGTAATGCTTACTAATACAGGGGTATTTTTGCGCAGCTTAGAACTATGCAGAGGAAGTAGATCTTCGTTTAAGTACTCTTGGTATCCAAAAAGAAAATTGGGGGTAACCACGGAGAGATAATTAAGTTTCAATTAAAGAAAGAACGCCATAAATTGCTTCGTATTTTAAAGCCTTTTAAAAATATTGCTCATGAATTATCTTTGAAAATTGCGTGGTTACTCCAAAGTTTCTTTTGGGATTTCAATAACACTTTTTAAGATCTACATTTCCTGTATAATCATAAATCGGGGCAAAAATACCTTTGATTTAGTAGGCACCGTCCTAGATATTTCATTAAAAGTGCGCACAAATTTGCATACCTGCAGCGTCTGTTCGGCACACCGAGCTCGTGGGTTTACTCGGACGACTTGGTCCAAAGCCATTGACAGCTCTAACCCGGAAGGCCAGGTCCGCGTTTCCGGCCATTTTCACCAGCGCATATGAAGTGGCGTAATGCTTGGTAACATTTGCAATGACTTGCCAGAAGTCGTCAGCGTAGGCCGATTTTCGCTCGACCAAAAAATGAGTAATCGGGGCTTGGTTTGCTCCGCCCGTTACCCAGGTCAATGTTGTGTTTCGGTTTTGGCAGTCGGAAGATAATTTTAGATTGTATGGTGGATATGGGGCACCTAAAAGACAGAAGGAAAGAAAAATGGTGAAAGTTATCAAAGAAAATTACAACGCAGTGTACTTTAAAGCTCGACTTTACCTTTATTAAATCAGACGCGACGAAAGGGTGGTTTTCAATTGAGTGTCGAAAGTAATTAGCGAATTTCTTTGGTTTTGCGTTGCTTCACTCAGTGATTGGTTCAAAGTTCTTGTGCCAATTTTTCAAGCAATCAGAAGTAAAACCAAAAACAGATTATCTTCAACGTCTTTTCACTCAGTATTGCTCTAATTTCAACCCGAGAAACTCTGAGGGAAATCCGCAAATGGAAATCCGCAAATGGTTAGACTTACAAGTCTTCTCGGATAAGGAATGTAAACCAGAGGTCCCATCTCATAGCCCTTCTTAGCCTGTTCCAGTCTCCCAGATAGTCAGGAAAACGAAAACAACTGCGTGGGAAAAGCGAGTGGGGGCTTGGGCTTGGGTCGACCCAGGCCCCCAGTCATTATTCGCACCCATTTTTTTTTTCTTTCCCTTCTATCTGGGAGCCTGGAACCAGCTAAGCCCTTTTTGTTTTCCATAAATAATATGTGACGTTAAGATAAGACGATAACAGTAGGGTACGTAGTCCCCGGTGTTTTGCTCTGACCTAATCTGGACGGGGGTATCTTTCACTTCCTAAAATTAATTGTAAACTGCGCAACAGGCAGTCTGGCTTAAGCCCCAAATAAAGCATTGTAAATTAGTCTTGAAAAGCCCCGAGGGAAGAGACTAATAACTTGACTTGACTTGACTTCACTTCACCCGCGACACCGGGTTGGTAAGATTACACGTAAACCCGAGTTATTTTTTGACCCCACCTATGCGAGTTAACCCACTTCCCGTCTCTTTTTTCTATTTTAACCCGAAATCGTACCTGCGATATCAATAGTAGCCGAGGCAGAGTCTTCAGATCTCCTTGGGGCTGGAGTATATGCCAAACAGGTGTAAATCCCAGCGTCTTCGACTGTTAAGTCCGCAATGGTCAATGCATTCCGTTCCCACGTGACCCTCTGGTTATACTCGATAAAAGCATCATCTCTCTTCCAAAGGTAATACAATTCCAACCGGTCGTCCACTTGAGCCTGACAGCGCAAGTCCACCCTGCTTCCTTCAGTAACATTCCTGTCTTTTGGTGCAAGTATTATCCGAGTCTTCTCTGAAACCAACGGTTTTAAACTGTTGTTTTAAAGTTGCCGTTATTCAGCTCGAGATTTGAGCGCCAGAATTCCGGGAAACGCGGTAAGTAATACGTTCAAAATCGGGACGGAACGGGACGAAAAACGTTGTAAAAACGGTTCGTTTTAGTCAGGTAAATTACGTGAGTACCACAAAATGAACTAAGTGCAGTTGACACTGGTAAGGCAAGAAAATTTGAAAGGTGCATTTGAGATCGGCATAATCGATGCCACAAAGGAGACAGTGAATTACCACCTCTTTCTGCTCTCATAAAAAATACGAAGCTGTCACCTTTCAAAAATATGGGCATGACTCCTTTACAGTACTCAATAATACCATTTAACAGGATCTATCCGGATTCAGATGTCTTCAAAGATTCCACCCGGACTATGGATACTTCAGTCTCCTTTGCGGCTGTTTTTTTTTGGATGTCACGCAACGTTCCGAGAGTCGCGTGACGCCCCAATAACGAACGAGACTATAGATACTTCGCACCCTCAACCTCATTCCCAGGGGCTCTCTTCTTCTCTTCTTCTCTTCAGAGAGACCATGGCAACGAGGTTGACGTACTTCGCTTCATCCAACAATCTGCGTTTTCTTACCATAAACAGTCGCAGTGCTTTCTGCCGAATCATTTCCCAGGAAATTCTCCGCATAGCACAAGTATTTGCCCTGATCTCGGCTACGTTGAACGTTGCTAATCACCAAGGTGCCGTCGCTTTCGATCTGATAAGTCACACCAGGCGTGATGTCGACATCGTCCCTGTACCACTTGAATATGGCTGGTCTCGGAGTAGCTTCGGGGTCGCATTTCAATCGTCCTTCACTTTCTTGAAACAGGTAAAATGGACCAAATCCATTCTTTTGAAACGATGGTGCAATGGCTAAAAGTCATTCAAGATCTGTTAGTCACAATTAGGTAAACCATAGTTACTCTTTCATCAACTATTTATGGAAAAAAAATTGCAATATTAGCCGGCGCAGATACCTGCCTTAAATTAACTTACATAAAATCAACCGGTTTTTTTTAAGGAGAGGGGAAAACCGAATACACCTTATTCCAAAATGGCCGCCATTTAGATAGGCTTTCTAATCAAGTTGCAAGGGGCTGCACACTAAGTTAAGGATCGCATTTTCTGGTTCATTAATTGTTGATGTGAAGCACAAAGAACGCTGGAAAAAAGTTTGGTCCGTAACTTATAGTGCGACCCAAGAAAACGAGCTTAGTAAGATTACATTACTATTAAGGTAATTACTAAGGGCTCTTTCCTTTTGTCAGAACTGGCAGGCCACACCCACCAGGTTGCAAAGAAAATGCAACAATTTGAAGAAACACTTGCATGATAATCCCTTGCATTCTCCTGGAGAAGGATATACACGTATCATCCTCGAAGTGTGTTCATTTGAAGGCGTAATGTTGAGTTATTCCCTCCAAATGACCGGTCTGGCCGGTCAGTTCTGTCAAATGGAAAGTGCCCAGATTATAGAAAGATTATGTTATCATAACAAAGAAATGGGTTATCAACTGAGTTGGTATGGTGAATTGACCACGGTAATTATAAAGAAATTTGAAAGCTGACGTTTCGAGTGAAGCCTTTCGTTCGAGAGAATTACAACATTACATCTCTAGATCTTAAGTGTTATCAAGCCAAAAGAAAACAAAAAAAAAAAAAAACACACACACACAAAACAAACTTGTACGTTTCGGTGAGCGATCGTTCGCAAGGTTAAATTAGGTCGGTCACTGAGACATTCAGAATTTATTAACGTAACATTTAATTTTTATTGAACATAGGAATGAAATCACGTGGCTTTCTAACAGCGATTTCAAGCCAAAACTATGCAGCGGGCGGGCACAAAACATAAGTCACAGGTCTCTGTTTTACCAACACAGAAACAAACCTGAACATTCAATTCATTAAAGCTATTTAAAAAAAATAGACCAAAGGTTACCTTTAATGAATGTTAACCCTTTGACGTCCAAACTGGCTTAAACCGGCCAGACTTAGCATTTTACTCTGTCTAAAGCCAGACAATTTTACTCGTCAAAGGGGGAACCCCTGGGAGTCAATGGGTTAAGGTTTCTTTCTGTATTGGTAAATTACAATGACCTGTGACTGGAAACCTGTGACCTGTGTTTTGGACTTGCCAGTATGCAGCAAACAAAAACTATCTTTACTGGTAAAAGTTCAAAGTACGATGTACAAACTACATTTAACTCACCGAACACTTCAACATAAGTCGACGAGACTATCATGCCATGTTTGTTTTCAGCTACACATTGGTAAATGCCGGCCTCGTCCAATGTAAGATCACTGAAAAGTAGGTCAGTATTCACCCGTCGTACCTTTGAACTGTGAAAGGTACAAAAGATGGGGTTAATCATACATGGATTGGCAGAGACGATCACTTAAGTCCAGAAAATCCAAGTTAATGGCCATCTGCCAATAAAGATTGCGCACTATTCACCACATTTTCAAACTCAAGGTCACTCATGAAGATACAGTGCAAGGAGAAACTAATTCATCGCAACTTGACTTTAACTAACCTTGCCACTAATTCAACTCCATCTCTGAACCATTTAATTTGTGGTTCAGGCTCTGCATACACGTCACAGCTCAAGTTTGCATTTGATGCTATGGGAAATTTTTTCACTTTAGGTATTTCAACATTCCATCTTGGAGCAACTGGGAAAAAGCATTGTTGAAGGATAATTAAATAATTACTAAATAAATAATTCAATAAAATAATCATAATTACTAATACTGTAACTGACGGGTTCCTGATGAGGACCAATAATTATTAATTAAATAAATTTACATTATATTACCATAAGATTGTAACATGCCAGAGAAAAAAAAAATTGAAGCCCTCTTACCGGTGAGAGACATAGAGAGACAATTTATGTTTAATTATTGAGAGCGAGCGTGATTTTAGTGTTGAAAGGTAT
>NC_090875.1:42167335-42174835 GCF_036669935.1 Montipora foliosa
TCGCTGTAGCCTTTTTCGCTGTACGATAATATGATGAGAAGAAGAAAGGTGTAGCCATGCCTCGATAGATAATGTAATAAGGAAATAACTTCTTGAGGCATATATGTTTCTAATCGGTTAAATACTTCAAACGTTTCGCCGTTTAGAGCTTCGCTGACGAAGAAATAGTTGCCTCACTCATCAGGAGTTCAAACTCCTGATGAGTGAGGCAACTCACGAAACAGCGTTGTCGAGATGCAACATCTTGTCTTGTTTTAACTTTTCAACCAAATCATTTATATATATATATATATATATATATATATATATATATAGATACGTAGACTTGAACTAGGTCAAAAACATTCATTTGCTACTCCGAGTTTCATGCTTCTCACGAAGCAATCATCAGGCAGCTGCCAAAAAGAAGGAATACATGGTGTTTTGCAGTGATTTTGAAAATAACGGTAGCAATTCACTATAGGCTGGGGTGCATAGCATCGGTTAAACAATACAAACTGTTTCCAGTGAGCTGCTAAAAATAAGCCTTAAATAATTACGCTATTGAGAAGGAATTTCTTTGCATGTCTGCAACTTGTTACAAGCTCGTTTC
This sequence comes from Montipora foliosa, assembly GCF_036669935.1. Classification (NCBI taxonomy): domain Eukaryota; kingdom Metazoa; phylum Cnidaria; class Anthozoa; order Scleractinia; family Acroporidae; genus Montipora; species Montipora foliosa. The sequence continues at coordinate 42,167,928 of NC_090875.1, forward strand.
TGTTGTTAAGGGTCGCCAAATCTGGTCTACAAATTATATAGTATTTCTCCCACAGACATAAATTACACTTCTTCGTTACATTTGAATAGGATCTCGCATGCCTAACAATCCGCCATTTAATGCGATAGTCGACTTTCTTGTCTTTCAAACCCCATACATATTTACTAAGTTCAGTGGAATTTCTGTAGCGTTCATTTCTAAAGGAACATGTGTGGTTTCTATAACGTGATTTGAATGATGTGTCGCAAAGACCGATGTAAGTTTGCTTTGACTGAGACGTTGTGACCTCTGCTTGATAGATGGTATTCCGCACGGTTTCCACCTTCCGTCTAGAGGGCAGGATCTTTTGTCACGGCAGTTGCAAGTGTTGATAGTTTGAGCGGGTGGATTTGATGACTTGCAAAGTTATAGACCAACTAAACTCCCAATCCGCCAGAGTAGCTAAAAAACTTGGATTAGACAACCGTATCGAAAAACTTGCAGAGAAAGAAGCTTTCATAACCTTGAAAGATCACAAACCTGAATTTCACGACCATCCAACATGCCGCCTTATCAACCCCTCCAAATCCGAGATTGGTATAATTAGTAAGCGCATCTTAGACGAGATCAACACCACCATAATCCAAAAGACACAAATCAATCAGTGAAAAAATACGACCAGCGTACTGAACTGGTTCAACGCCCTACAGCACAAAGAAAACCTCTCATTCATATGCTTTGATGTATGTGACTTCTACCCCTCTATCACGGAAAAACTGCTTGCCAAAGCACTCGACTTCACCAATAACTACAGACCCATCAGTGCCGACGAGAGAGATTTTCCTCTCCAAGCAATCTCTACTGTTTTCCAATGATTGCCCCTGGGAGAAAAAATCCTCTGCCAGCCGATTCGACATAACAATGGGATCTTTCGATGGCGCTGAAACATGCGAACTAGTGGGTTGTTATTTATTGTCCTGTCTAACCAAAAAGTATGGCAACAACATCGGCCTGTGTAGAGACGACGGTTTGGCAGCTTTTAACTCAAACCCTCAACAGATCGAAAGAATCAAGAAGGGTTCTGCGAAATTTTCCGTGAAAACGACTTAAAGATTACAGTCGAAGCAAACATCACTAAAGTAAATTTCTTAGACGTCACCCTTGACCTCAAATCTGGAAAGCACTATCCCTACACAAAAGAAGGAAACATCCCACTCTACGTTCACAAGAAATCCAATCACCCCACACCCATCCTAAAGAACATACCGGAATCCATAAACAAGCGCCTCTCAGAAATTTCTTCCGACAAAGAATCATTTGATAAAGCGAAAGAAACCTACCAAGATGCACTCAACAAATGCGGCTACACATATAATCTAACCTACAGAAAAACAACTCCAGAAAGCAAACACCGCAAGAATAGGCCTAGAAACATCACCTGGTTCAATCCTCCGTACAGCCAAAACGTCAAAACAAAAGTCGGAAAGTGTTTCCTCACCTTAATCGGCAAGCACTTCCCAAAATCACACCCTTTGCACAGAATTTTCAACCGGAACACTCTCAAAATTAGTTATAGCTGCATGAGCAATGTAAAAACAATTATCTCCAACCAAAATAAAGCCGTCATTAACAAGTCATCAATTGCACCCGCTCAAACTATCAACACTTGCAACTGCCGTGACAAAAGATTCTGCCCTCTAGACGGAAGGTGGAAACCGTGCGGAATACCATCTATCAAGCAGAGGTCACAACGTCTCAGTCAAAGCAAACTTACATCGGTCTTTGCGACACATCATTCAAATCACGTTATAGAAACCACACATGTTCCTTTAGAAATGAACGCTACAGAAATTCGACTGAACTTAGTAAATATGTATGGGGTTTGAAAGACAAGAAAGTCGACTATCGCATTAAATGGCGGATTGTTAGGCATGCGAGATCCTATTCAAATGTAACGAAGAAGTGTAATTTATGTCTGTGGGAGAAATACTATATAATTTGTAGACCAGATTTGGCGACCCTTAACAACAGAAACGAGCTTGTAACAAGTTGCAGACATGCAAAGAAATTCCTTCTCAATAGCGTAATTATTTAAGGCTTATTTTTAGCAGCTCACTGGAAACAGTTTGTATTGTTTAACCGTTGCTATGCACCCCAGCCTATAGTGAATTGCTACCGTTATTTTCAAAATCACTGCAAAACACCATGTATACCTTCTTTTTGGCAGCAGCCTGATGATTGCTTCGTGAGAAGCATGGAACTCGGAGTAGCAAATAAATGTTTTTGACCTACAGTAGTTCAAGTCTACGTATCTATTCAAAGCTCTGGTAAACCCATTGAGCACTTTTAGCTGATGATCAATTTATCACGTCATTTCACATTATATATATATATATATATATATATATATATATAGACCGGGCGGGAAAAAATCTCCAGATTTTAGATCTTCATAGGTTGACACCTCTGTACAAATGTAATTGCAGGCACCGTACAGAAGTCAAATCAAATCAATTCATTTGAAATCAAATGTTGGTTTTTGTGGAGAGGGGAATACCAGAGTACCCGAAGAAAAACCTCTCAGAGCAGTGTACAGAACCAACAAACTCAACCCACATTGTCATACTGACTCTGGAAATTGAACCCGGGCCACATTGGTGGGAAGCAAGGGCTCTCATCCCTGTGCTTTCCCTTCTTCCATGCAGAATTTCTCTTCTCTGTCCTTAAGAGTATGTACATACACCTGTACTAGGCTTTCTAATCAAGTTGCAAGGGGCTGTACACTAAGGGTGTGTTTGACTGACCCTATTCTGGAATAAGAATACGTGGGGTGATGATTAAAGTGGTATGTTTGGCACGTCTCAAAGCAGCAAGGATATGTTTAAAATAGCGTTTTAGCAGGTGTTTGGCAATTTTAATGTGAATCTCCAGAAAAACGAAGGATTTCTAACTTATATTCCATGTGTCCCCATTCCGGAATACAGTAATTCAAATGCACCCTGAGTAAAGGATCGTAATTTTCCAGTTCATTTTATTGTTGAAGTCAAGCGCGAAGAAAACTGGAAAAAATGAGATCCAACCTAGCTTATCGTACGACCTGAGAAGACGAGGTTAGTAAGATATTACATTATTATTAAGATTATTACTAAGGGCACCATCCCTCAGACTCCCTCATCATTATTACAGACCACCTCAGGCGAAAAAAAAAGATTGGCTGACTAATTGGAGTCAATCATTGTAACGGCTTTTATAAAATGTTTAAAATGTTTAAAATGTTCATTTGCTCCAGCCACCTCTGTCTGAACAATATTATTATTATCCCCTTTAATTTGACAACCCCTAGAAACAGAAAGGAAAAAAAACGCACCTTGTGGTGTTGTTAAAACCAAGGCACCAGAGCTGAAAAAGGTGCTTGCACCCGACATTGTGCACTGGATTCCTCCCAAATCCCTAATGAGTGTAATATCGTCTGGTGTAACGTACATGATGTGCAAAGCACCATTTGATGGGTCAATTGCCACTCTCTTGCTTCTCGGAAATTGGATGTTTAATTCCTTGTACGACGCAGACGTCCAAGTGAAACTAACGAGAGAACTGGGGCCATGAGGCGGACAGTCAAACTCAAACGGCCTACCAAGCTGAACTTCACGGGTAATGGGTAATTCATCATTAAACTGTCGAACAGCTGCCGAGAAAATCAATAAGAACTATTATGTAACTGATTTTTCTTATCCCTTGCAAGTTTGTATTAATTTTCTGTGACTTTAGAATCAAACATTTCAAACCACCCATGCAGACAAACAAGGTGAAACCTGATGAATCAACCAAAAATCAAAGAAAACTCTTTAAGAAGACATTAATGAAAGGGACTATGTCACACAAAAATGATGTAATATTTAATGACACCCAAAAATTAGAATAAAAAATTGCAATTAACCCATTTACTCCTTAAGCAGTGAGACTTTAGTTAATAGATTTTACTCTGTCTAATGCCAAGTTATTTTATTCATCAATGGTAGCAGTCCAGGAGTCAATGGGTTAACAACCTCTACTGTACACTCACTCAAAAACTATGCCTGAGTCTCCTTTAAAGAACCCAATGCCCAGTGCTTTCTGTACGTTTTTGAAGTAGGTGGCTGGGAAAGTATTAAAAGTAGACGGCTGTGGAAGCTACCAGCGCCAAAGGCGTGAGCCTCTAGGGGGGTCTGGGAGCATGCTCCCCCAGACAATTTTACATCTACATGCCTGGAAATGCCATTTCCAGCGTTTTCCAACAATTCATGTATTCCCCTCTTAAAGGGAACGGAAATTAGGCAATAAAACACTAAAATTCTAGTCATTTTTAACATAAATGGCTGGTAAGGCAAGTATAGCAATTTTATTTTCGTGCTAGAGAACATTCAACTTGGAAAAACGCTTACACAGTAAAACGTTCAAATTGTGTGAAGTAGGCAGCGGGGCGGAGCAAAGTACCTGGCGATCTATCGCCAGTAGCTGCCTTCTATTGAAACCTCTGCATGCCCACACTGTTCGTAAAGAGTAAGATGAAGACCCTCAGGTCTACCTCTCAGTTAATTGTAAACTGCCAGATATGGTGATAATGGATTTATATACTAGACATCCATCACCATATTTCACTGAAACCTAATTTAAAAGTCCACTTCTTATATATACTGAAAAAATATGAAGTCTCCCAATATCACATGTAGCTACATGTAACAGGGCATCAAAACATGCTAAAGGCCATCATGGGACAGTGCTCAAAATGAATAAAATCCAGTTGCAATTTTGCGATATTCACAAGATATCACAAGTCAGCAAAGTTTATTCGCAAAATGTATTGTTTGTAATTTGTACACATGGGATGGGGGGGGGGGGGCGGCTGGGGGGCGTCCCAGGGCATTTGAGCTGTGAATGGGTAAATTATTTTTTTCCAAAATTAGCGTCAAAGTGGCAACTGTTAACCCTCCAGATTTTTTTAGTCACAAAGGGAAAGAATTCAGTCGCAAATAATTATTATACAACTGTATTGGTCACTAAAGTGAGAAGAACTGCCAGTCCGTTTTTCTTCCAAATATGCCCAAATACCTACATGTAATGATCAAAAAATATATATACACTGTAACAATACTGATTTATTCCTCCTGTTTTCATGTATCTTACCAGTTACTGCAACTCTTAGCTTTCTGCTAAACGTCTTGACACCAGTAACAGTATCTGTGACAAAACACTGGTAGGTTCCACTGTCCGATATGCTAAGGCCCTTGGCCTTCAAGGTACCATCTTGACTAAGCTGCCAATCATCATCAAACTCAAATTTATTCGGATTAATTATGCTATCGTTGTGCCTCCATTCCCATGACAACTTGTTTGATCCTGTGGCGCGACATGGGAGATTAAGCTGCCAGTTGACGTTATCCCGAAACTTCACCTCATCTGGAGCTACCAAGTCGTTTTGTAAAAATTCAGTAATCTGGGGTGGGGCAGGTTTTGGTCCTTGACCTGAAAAAAAGAAACTCAATTTTGAACTCATCAAATTTGAGCTGGTTTTGACAACAACTTGATTAATCTTTTAGCGGAGCTCCGCGCGTTTGCGGAGCACCATAGTTAAAATATGGTAACCCATGACGTCATCCACCGTTCGTACCTACGTACGTACGCTCGTCCATTCCTCCATGTATGCCAATGTGACCAGTATCACGTGACCATATCACGGGCTCAAGTTTAGAACCCATTGAAGAGGTAATACTCCAATTGACACTCTAGCTAGTTTACAGCATACATCTTTGATATTGGACATCAATGTTCTGGTCAATTGACACTTGTCAAAACAAGGTATTCGCTGACCAGTATAACGTGACCATATCTTGGGCCAGAGTTAGCCGCGGCTTATTTTCTCTCGTATAAACGGCCCTATTGTGCTTAGCCCGTTCAATCAAACTCGAATGAACTTGAACTAGACGCGCCATGAGGCGTACACTGGGTTCATACAGCATCACCACTGCATCAGGGAAGTGACCTAAGGCGTAACCGTAGTCACATCAGAGAAGCCCCAAGTACTTCCCCCTGACGTCAAACAAGACTCGAGCCATCATTTGATAAGACTTCCAGCCAACAAGACGAGTGATCCACCCAGCCAAGCCCCCAGTAACAGCAAGGTCGTCATTAGAAGCGGAAGGCTCATACGGCCACCATCTAGACATGGTTTCACAAACTATTAAGAACTGTCTACCTGTATAATTATCTGTTTAACGTTCAGTTAAGAAACTAATAATAATTTAGTCAATGCAGATAAATACTCCTTTCAGAGAAAGAGGGACGTAATGAGATGCACTTATTTTAATGAGAGGATGTGCAAGAGCAGTGTGTGTGCATATTACATTTTGCACTCTCATTGGCAAAGTGTTTCAAATTGTCCAATGAGAGAGCAGAATGCACTTAAGATCGCCATCAAGTTATAATGGCCGTAGCCACACATAAGGGGCGAGCGCATGGGAGGATTATAAAAGGCTGAAAATTATTTGGAATTTATCCGTCAAAAATCGCGGTGTGGTCCTGGAGTGGAGTTGATGTGATAGGAAATTTATCTGGCCTTAAAGCTGTGGTATTTTTGTGGAGATTCGGTCCGTTGGGTTGTAATGTGAAAGCAATTTGTGGGACGAGATCGTCCCGAGTCACCAGCCTTTCTTCTCTTTATGAGGGGAAATAACAACTAACCGCACAGTAAAAATTTGTAAGCCACAAACCTGTCTAAAACGGACACAGTTTGCGCTCCGATTGCACAGAAAAGACGAGGACAGCTGTAGAGATAAGCGAAGCTTATTTCTCTATTTACAGCTTACTTTAGCATTTATAAATTCTAGTTCGCGTACCAAGTCTGTAAATCGTATACCGAGCTTGGGCTGCCTGTGAGTAAGTAAGGAAAAGAT
>NC_090875.1:42184835-42194835 GCF_036669935.1 Montipora foliosa
ACCTGTACGCACTCCGTTCATTTTGTGAACGAAAGGAAAGGCTTGCAAAAGACAAAGATGCTGAAGAACAAAAGCAATTCTTGATCGAGAAAATGAAGCGCAAGAAAGTAAAGAACACTGGTGGCCCTGAGTCCCAGAGAAAAAAGATGCCCCCTCAGATTCACATAATAAACATCGCAAATTTGAGATAGGCTGGATGCAAAAGGGGAATGTAGTAGACTTTTCCCTTCAATCATACTTCGAACTCCACAAGCTCACTCCAGTTAGCCTGTATCTCAGAACGCGAACTAGGGGAACATCATCCATCCCACCTCAGGAATGGAAACTGGACGTCGAATCGGAGACTCATGGGCCACGTAAAGAAAGCTCGCTTGAAAGGGCCAAGCTGAAAAAGACGAAGAGTACGCAGAAAGCTTGCGGGCGGACCGCGAGAAAACGGAACGCAGGGAACGAGTCCTCAACGAAGAATTAAAGAAGCTAGAAAGGCCGAAGAAATTCACGCTGTTCGTCTGTCAACAGTGCCAGAAGAACCAACGCTGGATGAACCCCGCGTGATTGTTCGTGTCTGTCGCCTTGACTTCGGATTTGTCAATCGTGCGTTTAAACCAAGGCAAAAGATGGCGGTAGTATACGATTGGGTTGGCTCGCTCCAGCTAATTCCGGTGTATTTCTCGCTGTCCAGCTCGCCAGGCGAGGTAATAGACCCCTTTAAATCCATAGAGGACTCAGCAAACAAAGCGTTGTTTATGGAACAAAGGGATGATCCGATACAGTTGGTAGGAGATGACGGTGAAGTTTCCTTTAAAGGGTTTGGCGCAATTGAAGAGATTTTGCCTCCACTACTCAACCGGACACTCAAGCTAGGTGATATATGGGCGCGTTGCCCAGCCAAGTCACCGTACAGTTTATTAAGCATTGGAATAGGTACAAATATATTAAAACATCAATTCTAAAATAAAGAAAAAAGCAATGCATCAGAGTCGGACACGAAAACCCCTAAAAAAAAACCAGCAGGTAGAAAAAAGTGGGGAACGTGTACCCCCGACCAAGGAAATCTAATTGAAAGACACTACTTACAACGTAAATGAACGCTATCATATACCGCCTAACGAAGGCACTAAACACTAATTCCGCTCGACAGGACAAAAAAACGAAACAGGAGTTGTGCACGTGGCGAAGGCTAACCATAGAATGCCTCACTCGCTAAACGATCGCCAAAACAAACAAAGATCACGTGGCACTCCGAGCACCTGCCGCTCACAACCAGGTCTCTGCTACGTGACGGCAAAATATCAATTTATGCTAATCAGGATTATCACAAATTACATTTTGGAATGACCCCACCAAGTCGTATTATGGCAGACGATACAGATAGCGATGCATGAGGAGGGGTGTTCAGCGTAAGTAGAATGTGATGAAGAATGCTGGAATAATAGCTCTTTTAAGGTGATTCCTCAGAAAAAAAAAGGTTGTCGAACGATTTTCTTGAAACTTTCCCTGAATGTTCCCTACTAATCCCTGTTTTGACAACTACAATAAAAAAGATGTCACCGTGCTTCCTTAAGAGATACAATGGGCCAATCTTACCCCACTGATGCCTGTACTGACACTAATCACGCGCGTTATTTCATCGGCTCAGGGTATATAATGCGGTAGCTAAAGGAGAGGGTTTTTAAAGTAACACTTGAAAAAACACCTGATAGGTAGAAAGCCTGGGGCATATGGAACACTGTCTTGTATAGTTTATGAAAAAATCACTCAACTTAAAACGACGTCGATTCAAAACGTTTCTCGAGCCATTGTTTTCAAGATCATAATTTACATCCTTGGGTAAGGGGTTTTGTATACGTTTTTAGCTATATCTTTTTTTCCTTCCGATTTTTTGTTTTAAAGGGAATAATTTGAACACCAAAATCACGCAATAAAAAATATAGGTCACTGTGCGCGCTTAAGAGTAAAACACGATCGTACATGTCTATCTCGATTATCGTACATCGAAACAACAAAATTCGCCTTGTTCTCGGAATTCGCGCCCTTACTCGCAAAGAATTATGGGTCATTCACAACTTCTCTCACGTGTTTTGAGAACTGTTTCAGCGTGTATGATCGACTTACGCCAAATTTACAATGTTGCAAATTTGATCCAATTTAAAAATATTGATACACCATATGCGCAGTACAGGATGCACAGGAATTCAATCTAATGAATCATAGGTGATGATTTATATGATGATGCAATCGTCCCATATGAATCATCATCATGGTGTAAACATGACACAGAGAATCATTACACAATCATAGTCATCATGCAAAGTGATCACATACAATCATCAGTGGAATCACAACCCTGATGTTGTGTGTGTATGTTGGACTATTTATAGAATCATAATATGATGCAAACTGTATAGTTTTACGCTGATCATAACCACATCATCACAACAATGTGTTGCGTGACATTTCATTATGTTTGGAATCATAGCCATGATGTGGTTTGTGTTAATGATACCATTTTTGGAATCATAACCATGGTGAAATGTGTGTTGGAAACATCCTCACTGGAATCATAAATATGATGTAATATGTGTATGGAATCATAACTGTGATGTGTTGTGTCCAGCAAAAATCATTATTGGAATCATAAATATGATGTGCTGTGTGTAGCAAACATCTTTATTGGAATCGCAACTATGATGCAGTGAATGGGATAACTGCTTTTTTTCTGTGGGAATGCATCCCAGGATGTTTTAGAGAGACCGGCTATTTAAAAAACCAACTTGTTAAAGACAGGTGGATTGCAAGTACATGAAAAAATTTGTAATTTATTTATCAATTAATTTTTCTGACATTGTTACATGCAAACCGGGGGCATAATTCTATTACTGCATATCGTTTTTTTCTGAAGGCATTTCTGGAACTTGAACAAGATCAATTCTTTAAGTACATCATAAAGTAAAATATTTCTTACAATACAGGGTTCCAGTACCCTACTGTTGGATCTGCCACTAGCAGCCATTAGCAAACCAGTACCAGTAGCTATACCGAACATTGCTACTAAGAATACTAAAGCTGCTAAACATGTTAGACCTTCACACCAAGAACAATATTCCCTTAATTTCCAAGAAATGGGCCTATAATTGCACTAGAAGGCTGTTTACATGTACCTAATTTGCTAATGTAATATTTGATCAACTCAAAAACTTTTGAGGAGTATTTAACCATATCACAAAAGCCATACAAACTTATTAGGCACTGCATGGTGTCTTGCCTTAGGACAGAGAAAGTTTGCTCTGCTTTTTCCTCTATTCATCACAAAAGGTTCCAGTAACACTGAAATTGATTTGACTTAAACTGATGAAAGCAAATGAAATAATGAGATGTTGTCCTGTTTTAGTGCAACCAAATCTGCAGAACAAAACTTGGTGTTAAGTAATAATGATTTTTTGTACGTCAGTGACCAAGCTATATTCTTACTATGATGAATATGTACCTCACTATTATAAACAGTCCCTTAATGATTTAGTCATTCTTTAAAGCCCTGCTTTAAACACAACTTCCTCCCTTGCTCTATAAAAAGAATTCTAAAGTATGGTGGAATCCCACATTGAGCACTAAATTAAGTGTCATATGGTTTCAAAAAGTTGAAACCACCGAGATGTAATAGGTATTTTGCAAGTCCGTAGTGCAACCCGCTATTCCTAAAGACCAATTTAATATGATTCAAACAAACATGCTACCATGTAGATTGTCCAACTCATAGTTGTATATGGACCTTTGAATAATATTATTCCAAGGTCTTGTTCTCCAACGTAGCTTTCATACAATTAATCCTAGCATTTTTCTACTTTTAATTCACAGTTTGCAAATATGAAAAAATATCATTCTTGTTATTTATACAACAACAATTTATTTACCCCATAAACTTACTTACATGCAAATAAATTATTCAAATAGATAGAAATAGATATAGGGGGTCTGGCTGCCTGAAATAACTAAAAAGTTAAAAGGGGCAGGCAGCCAGTATTACAATTTGTTTAGGATAATTTAGGTCGGACACACATACACACACAAGGAGGAATATAAAAACAATAATGATCCTTATCCTTGTTGATTTCTAATGAACAAGTAACACAATTTTCAAATGAATAGAAATTATACACTTCTGACCTCAATTCCTAGCAGCTATCACTTAAGTGGTAATGTAATGTCAAACATTATTAGTATCACCCAACTAGTGGACTAATGCAAATCCTGCATTTTGATTGGCTACGCTACTAAAGGACTATTATTAATAGTCTTTGATTAGCGAAAAGCGTGACACTTTCTAATTTGTTTTATTCCCAAATAAATGTTTCTTTAACTTGGATTTGCTAACTTTATTATTTTTATTGACTTTCTGTCCAACTAGTTGAGTGATACTAAAACAATTAGACCCTTCGCCCTCAAGGGCCATGGGTCAATAGGCCATTCCTTGACCCGTAGCCCTCAAGGGATACGGCTCTAATTGTTAAGTAGTGCCAAGTGAAACATGATCTTACCCTTTTTTGGAGTAAAAACAGATACAGCAGTTGCTGTTTTAAAGTTTACCAATAATAATAGTGTTAATAATGTTAATAATAATAATAATAATGTTTTTTTTATTATTATTATTATCATCATCATCATCATCATCATCATCATATGCCACATAGCCAACTTACGCCAAAGTCTGTGTCAATACGAGAGCACCCAGACAACAATTAATAACGTAAGTATTGGCCTCACAATGGTCATTGCAATTTGGAACATTTAAACAGGCATTAATTATATACCTAAACACTCTTAGCAATTCACCTAAAGGCCATCCAATTCCACTTGAAAGATCAGACCAATCACATTGCTAGGTCACGTGCAGTTATGCTTGAAAATTCAATAAAATCTTTCCCAACATGAATGTCCACCTTAAAAATTCAAAATAAGTCCAAAAAAAATAATTGATAGGTGACAAGAAAAATTTCTTTCATAATTTACCGGTATATGTGACAACATACGGTAGATGAATCCTGCATATATGTAACTTAATTGAAATAGAAGAGTGCAAACATTTGGATTTTATGAATGACTGAAATAAAATTGTGCCCATGCAAGCACAGCATAAGAAATGTAGTCATGAAAATTCACAAAAGAACCTAATTGACCTAAGAAAAATAAATACTTAAGTAAAATGATACTAGAAGTTTAGAACTTTATTTACATGTACAGTACTTAATTCCTTTGCACAAAGTAACCACACTAGCAGGATATCACCTTGAATACCTTAACCACTTCACTGACAAGGCATACTGTCAAACATTCAAGAGATTATATTATGCACTGAAAATAATCACAGGAAAGACAACCAAATGCACTTCAAAGGAAGCATAATATCAGGAGTCAAGGAACGCCACACTCCATTGGGCATGACAGTTCTTAATAAACAAGAAAAACAATGCAAGAATTTAAGGGAAACACAATGTACGTGTACACATGTTAAATTATGTTTACAATTCATCTGCCTTATGATATCCCATATTAAGCAATACAAGTATGCCATTTCATTTTGTCAATCACTTGTTCAAAATCATTACTTCAAAATACATACTAATAACCCCCCCCCCCCCCCTCCCCCCCTCCACAAAAAAAACTACTTGAATTTGTATTTAATTTTTATACATCAACCGATCTCATCACAAAATGTAGCTTTCAAACAATGAAGCAAAATGCTGGTACTTTAATAACCATAGAAACAGTGTAAGCACCCTTGAAGTGGGTCTCCCTTGTACTTTAAGTGGAGAATACCCCCCATTTAACAACGACAATTGCAATTATCAAAGAAAACAGACTATTTGAACACAATTATAATCTAACTTTAACTTAATAAGCCATGTGCAGATCCAGCTAGAAAGAATCAAATAAAGCGTCTGGCTCTGCTGTTTCACACTCTTCTGGAATAACCGATGCTTCTTTGTGCTCTTGCAAATCCTCTTTTGCTTCAGGCTCATCCAGTAAGAGTTCATCTTCATTTCCTGACACTCTGTGGAATATTAAAAGGCAACAGTTACACATTCTTAGGGTCACCCCCCGCAGCTCTTACAAGGTCTCACCTGATTGGAGACCACCCTTGAGGTTTAACAAAAGAACAAATAACAGAAACCAATGGACCTTAGGCCTAAAAACCTAACACTTTTGTTTTAGGCCTAGGGTCCATTGTTTTTCTGTTATTTTGTTCTTTTGTTAAACCTCAAGGGTGGTCTCCAATCAGGTGAGACCTTGTAGGAGCTGCGAGGCTACCGCATTTTTAATCCTATCATATTCACACGAAGAATATATCCAATAATAAATAAACCTGTACCATGCGCCGACAAAAATGAACTATTTCCACTGATTATTAAATGGTTTTTTTTGTCAGTCGAGCAAAATACATTTTTACACTGGCCTTTCATTTGAGAGTGCGAAAATTCACCACAATTTTTTAAGAAACAAAAATAATGATGCACTATCCTGCAAATCGCATAAACTCAGAAACATAAAATGAATGACCATACATGTATGTATTGTATTGAAGGTTTATCGCAATATAGGGTATAATCAGAAACCCATAAGAGTTGAAACGTGTAACGCGCGTTCACAGCTTCCGAATATTCAGTGTGAAACTGATTGGTTGAATGTTTCAGTGCTAAGTTACCATATTTGGAAACCCCTCGCTGTTGTTGTTCCAAATATGGTACTTAGCAAAATTGAATATTCAGAAGCTTGTTTCCCAGCACAACAAGGGACCGTTACACGTTTCGACCCTTATTGGTTTCTGGTATAATTTAAACAATATAAGCTAAACTAGTTCCATTAGAATCTACTTTTCTTTCGCCAACTGAATTTAACAGACAGAGAAAACGAACAAATCAAGACATACCTTTCTCGTCTAAACAGTATAAGTTACGATGTCGTTTCACCGTGTTGCACGCACGTAGTCTTCCACTGCAGTCGGGACAGAAACATTTTCTTTTCGACATACTATTAAATGAAACCCCCACTTTGTAACATAAACAGAATTTGAATGGTTTCCTTTTCTCACGCGAAACCCGTGTTTAATTTTAGAGTCCACGTAAACAATATTTTGGCCGCAACAAAAATCCAAGTCAAACAATACGGCGGCAGATATATGTCTCAACATTAATCTCAACATCCCTTTAGCGAATGAATGTACAGCACGATAGCGAGGAAGCCAATCAGCGACTAACAGTTCCCGTAGGGCGCGAAAAAAAGCGACAGCCGCGTTAGCCGCCGTCTGTTTTTATGTTTTTCTTTCGCATTTTAACTGCTAATGGTTTAACCTTTTGGAAACATTTTAAATAGAGACAAGCCCTGAAAAAATTGTGGAAGCTTCGTTAGCGGACAAAACAGCAAAGTCCCTTTTGCAAGGCTTAATTGCTGACACAGTGAGCCCAAAGGGTAAGATAAAATTAACACACTTCAGTCGCCTTTGTCGCCGTTTAATTGACGTTTAGGTTACATTTTTGTAATTGCCTGTAAATGGCTTCTCAGACCAAGTTTTTTCTTTCCTCAGATGTACCACCGTCTGACGTCATTCCCCTGTGAGCCAATATTCTTAACTTGTACAAGTAACAAACTACGACAGAAAAAAGGGCATTTTTTGGGAACTATTGTCTTTTACATTCAATACAATCCACAATGAAGAAGCGGCCTCTTAAAGTTTTTATTACAACGAACAAATCCTCTGAGTCCTATTTTCAACTTTAAAAGTTAGTACAATAAAATGAAGAAAAACCCTAGTCGTAGAGAAAAATGTATTGTTATTAAACCTTATTTAAACCCCGTAAGACTGATGCCGTAAATGTTTCGAGCCTGCTTATAGACGAAAAAAATCACCAAGTGAAAATCTCTCGTTTTGAATGAACATTCTCGTCTAGCACCCAAAACACGCCTGAAAACATTTTCGAGCTTAAATTTGGCAAATCATTAGAAGAAAATTGCTTAGCTGTCGCGTAAGCTTTTAAGTTCAAGCCTTGTGTCAAAACCATTCCACCTTGTCTTGCCCGTTCTACACACCCTGAAGTACGTCATCTTTATTTGTCAAACTGGTATATCATCAGTAAAAACGTATCAATTGCTTTTGTATTAAATAGGATCATGTTTCGTAAAAACAAAACACGGTAAAAAAACGAACGATAAAATCCGGTTTTTCGGAGTAGTCATGACTCCATTATCAAGGAACAGCAACAAATCCTCCAAATTACAGCATTTAAAGCATCTTTTGGCGCAAAAGAATTAACGTGCTAGGGTCCGAAGATTATAAAAATAATTTCGCACGTACCGTGAATGGAGTTTGATTGCACGTCTAGATTTGGCTTCAGGGCTCTTATAAAAGCATCAGTCGCACGCTAAACAGTCAATGGTACCGAACACAGAGAAAACTGTATTATGTTAATAGGTAACGAAAAGAAAGCTTGAAGCTTACCACTGAATTGCTTGACACATTCATCTCTAGGAATATGTAAAAGATGCCTGGATGGAGTTTAATGATCAGCTTGATCCAGGAAATGGTAGGATTTACTTAATATTAGTTCAAATCATGCACTGCAACGTTGTTTAACTGAACTAGCTTATAGCATGTCCTTATTAATTGATTGTTCAAGCTTTTTCAAATATATATCCGTGCTCGTTTAACGAGCACCTGTAATACAGGTTCATGGAACGTTTTTTTGGCTCCTAGTGCCATGGAGTGAAGTGCCAGATCATCTTGTCGAGGAGATGGTCAATACCTGAAGGCTATGTTTAGAGGAAACCAGGATCCAGCAAAAGAGCCATCCACCCATCTGGTAAAGCAACGCATAAAACGATATTATCGGGCGCAAAGACAGCAGAAAATAACAGCTTCTTCGCCTACGAGACGTCGACGAAGACGATTCCAAAATCGGAAAAATCGGCTCACGATGGTAAGATATTTAAAGTGAGGCTCGCTGGTAGTGGTACAATTGAAGTTACTCACACACAATGAACGATTCTGAAATTAAAAAAAAAAGATACTTTTTAAGACTTAAGAGAGACCTATTATTGATCTGTGTAAAGTTTCACCTTTTTGATTGTTAGAGTTTTAGCATCGCGGTTACTGTACGGTCAACGTCAAACGTCAGGCTGTTTTTTTAGCCAAAAAACGGAAAACCTGTTTTATTTAAGCACCTTTTTCTTGTCTGTTGACTCATATATCGAGTCATTTCTCAAAGGAGGGAGACAAGCTGAAATCATGACGTGAATCTCACACTTTTATCAATTATGACTCAGTAATCTGTTTGCCGTTTGGGCGTTACAGGCGATGCTAATTTTTCATTACTCACCTGTAGCATGTTGCGGTGTGTTGATTCAGCGTTAGTTTGCTAAGCTTTTCTTTGAGACTCTCGGCCACTAAGAAACAAACCCAACTACACTTTACACCATAGTAAGAAAAGCTTCTTTCCCTCGTAAACGTTGCCGAACTGAGTTCCTTTTTAACTACCGATGGCATCTTCCTCCCGCCTGAAAAGATGGTGACGCTATTCAAAGCCTGATGATAATTGGCCGATACTTTCTCACCGTTGAAATCGTCACCAGTACCCTTGCTCGTGTGTTGCGTGTTCGTTTATTTGTCAAACGCGTGGAATCGGTGTTTTATCTTTGCCCTGAACAATCTGGTGTCACATCATCAACACGAATTTCAGTTCAAGGACTCTCATGCGGCCGAATTTCAGAAAATGGTATAAAGTTGCGTTCTGCTTTCTAATAGACGAAATAATTTGTCGGTGCAAAATACAGATAAGAGCTGACAACTTTTCGGTCTGATCTCTCGGAAGGAATTAAGAATTACTAAAGCGGCGGAACATTAATCTGAATTTTGCCCCGAAAAAAATAAACTGTGTTCCTTTATTTCAAACGTCTTATTTGCATGCGGGTAAAGTGTATGGTTACAGTAATTGTTATCGGCATCGTTCGA
>NC_090875.1:42202335-42217335 GCF_036669935.1 Montipora foliosa
TTCCTCTAGCATAGCTTCCATAAATTTGTAAACGGCTTTTTCACCTCTGTAAATTTGTACTGGTTTCGTGTATTTATCATCATAACAACAAACAACCTTGTATCCATAACCACAGTCTGTATGCTTCTGATAAGCTTCAGTAAATGATTTGTTATTATTGGGTTGACATCCATGTATTTTTTCAGTTATGGCTTCGAAGTCTGCATATATTACAAATGGAACTGGTAGTTGTTTATGGAAATTATTGAATTTTAGTATGTTGCCATCTTTTGTTGGCATTTTAATCGCTTGTGTTCCATTCACTTGGATACAGTTTTCTTTATGATCAGTTAATACTCTTTCAGAACTGAAACACTGAAGACAATGCATGCAAAAATGTTTCCTCTCTTTGTTTGATTGTACATAAACTTGTTGAAATCTTTGATTAATACATAGTGCTTGTTTTCATTTTCTGTTATAAGAAGCAGATTCATACAATCTTCATACTTTTCTTTTGACACATAAATGGGATATTTTTGTTTTTCTTCATAACCAAATACATTGATGTTGATCTCATTGTGTTTTTCTATTTTGTTGTACTGTTTGATAGTCACTGGAAATTCAATTCCTGAATAATTTAAATTTTCAATGAATGCTTTATCTGATTTTTTTATTGTTTGAGGATTTTTGTCTTGAGGATTAAGATGTCGAATATGGCACCATCTAAAACATTCTTTGTCACTGTTTTTTATGTTTATTAAACTTTGAGAACTGTTTCTGAGTTCATGTGGTAGTTTAATGTATGATGATCCTTTGATTGGTTCATATTTTACGATATTGAGATAATGGTTTTCAACTGATTCAACAGTCCAACCAGATCCCTCTGAAATCCAAACTGCGATCTTATTTAGTATGCCTTGTTTTGATACTTCAAGGGATTTGTCTATTTCTGTGTTATTTATGATAGTTTGAGCTGGACTGTTGAAATATGCGGTCTTATACACTATTTCTCCATTTGACTTTTTTGTAAATGTTACCTTGAGCGTTTCAACGAATTTTAGTCCTTTCATTGATATTAATATGTTTTCAATATGGTTAGCAACAGCCTTTCTTGTGTTTTGCAGTTGCACAAGTGGGTCTCTTTTATTTTTGATGTTTATCTCATAAGACTTTGTGAACCCTTTCAGAGCTTTTTCTGTTTGCTCAATCTTAGTCCTTGGTGTTGGAACCGGTCTTTTGGTTCTTGGTTTTGGGATTGGTTTATCCCTGAATTCTATTGGTGGAAGAATTATGTTGTTTTCATAATCTTGTACCATTTGATTTACACTCTTTCCTGGTTTTACAGTCCTTGGTGCTGGTACTGGTTTTTTATCTTGCTTTAATAGCAATGTGATTAGTTCTGATTTACTGAGCTTTTTAAGATCGCTCTTGTTCATATTATTGTGTGAGATATCATTTTTCATTTATATATTAACTATATATTTATTTCTTTAAGTACTTATGCATGTGCGTTTGAATGTGGTCAAAATTCGAAGTGTCCAGTTATGAACACGATGAACTGTCAATGTAGGATAAATTATTAGGAATTATTCATTTTCAGGATTATTATGAATTAATGCTTTTTCGTAATGTTTTTTTGTCCGAAGATGGTTGTGTTTGCCGGCTAAACTGTAATTTTTGCCATTTTCGCATATGTAACAATACCAAGGCTTGTTGAGCATGTAATCTGTTTTTCGTTGTTTTCTTTCTATGTCTGTGAATAAACGAGGTCTTCCTCGCTCTCTTTTTGCTTTGACTTTTTCATTTTCCATAATAATACTATATGTTTTTATTTTCTTAAGTACCTATGTGCGTTTAATCTGTTTTTGGTCTGCGTTTTATGTATCTGTTGCTTTCTTCCATGTGTTTGATCACTTCGAATATCACATCATCATAAGAATTGCTCATTATATATTTCCATTTATTTTTCTCATACATCTTTTTCATATGAAGTTGTTGCCCAGACACATTGTATGAACCTGTAGGGCTTTTGAATTCAATGCACAAAGAATTGTATTTGCTTGTTGGATTCACTATCATGAGATCACACTGTCCCGACATATATCCTTTCCTCCACGATGACGATCTTATATTCTGAGTCCTTTGATTTTCACCAAGACCTGCAATCATAAGAGCTTCACAATATTTGTCTCTTATAAATGATACCACTTTGCAATGCAAGTCATATTCACTTTCAATCAATAATTTTTTGCTTTTTGTGTCATAATATCCTTTTTTTCTGATTGATGGTAAAACTTTACTTGTAACCCAATGTTTGAATTCTCTTGCTTTAGGTTGTTTGGAAGAAAGAATTAGGGAATAAAAACCAGATTCATTTATGAATAAACATTCAATGGCTTTTTCAAGGTCCTCAGCAAGGGGTAACGTTTTGTTACCCCCAGTTTCAGGGCTCTCAGCAAGGGGTAACGTTTTGTTACCCCTTGCTTTTGGCTTTATTTTGCAGACCATAAATTTTTTGTCGTCTTTATGAACATGATCCATGATTGCTTTACATGTGTTTTTGTATTCCAGTATCAAAGCTATTTCTTTTCCGCGAAACCATATTTTGTTTTTCTTATCGATATAACAATTGATTTCGACTTTTAGTGTGTCATTTTTATAATTTGTCTTTTGAAGTTCCATTTTATATCGGTATAATAATATACCTATATATTTTATTTTTTAAATCGATTTTACACGTGCGTTTAAATGTAGCCAAAAACAATTAATCTCTTTTAATCAATTCATCAATTTTATTATACATTTGGTTTAAATCCTTAATTTCTCTCAATAGATCTTTGACGACATTTATTTCTTTTTCTAGTTTATTTTTTTGTTGACGTAATTTGTTGAGTTCTCCAATCAAATTCATAAAATATGTCAGATTATCATCCATATATATTATTATACATTTTTTTTAAGTAGCTTTAAAAAGGTGCGTTTAAAATATAGCCAGAAACAATTAATATTTTTGGCTACAAGTAGCGAACACAGTATTAAACCATAGGTACTATTACTATATGCTACATAACATCGGTTTAAATGTTTTATATGTTTTCAATATCTTTCAATGGTATCCAGCTATTGAAATCATCACTGTATCCCTTCCATTTTACCAGAGCTTGCTTCTTCTTATAGTCTCTCCGAATGACTTTATCAATACGAAAAACATCCTGCTTTGCTTTTAATAATTCAGGTTCATAAAAACTCCATGGAATATCTTCACCTCTGAGATCTTTTAGTTTGTATGTTATTGGATTAGTGTATTGGATTTTATCAACTGTAAACACTTCTTCAGTCCAATTTGGTGTATAACCCTTGTCGAACACATTCCGTTTATACTTGGATATTCGGACCTTGTCACCAACCTTAAATTTTGGTTTTTGTTTTAATGTTTCTGTATCACCATATAGATTGAAGTAAACGGTTCCTTCATTGCTCTTTTTGCTAGCTTCTACAGGTGTCATTTTTATGCTTGAATGTTTTGTGTTGTTGTACTGTTTCACTAGTTTGGACAGCATATCGAGATACATTGTATTACCTTGAACAGTGAACTGTTTCCACATTTTGGATTTAATTGTTCGATTCCACCTTTCAACCACTGAGGATTTCTCCTCATTTTCAGTGGAGTACATATGTATCCCATTTTTCTCTAATAAGTCTTTCAAGTGTTTGTTATAGAACTCCTTTCCCTTATCAACCCATAAATATTGTGGTTTTCTGCCTTCCTTGAATATTGTTTTAAATGCTTCAGTGACAGATCAGCCTTTCTTATCCTTCAATGGGACAATCCAACCGTATTTGCTGAAAACATCAATAACCATAAGAAGATACCGATAACCTTTGTTCCATTTGCTAAACTGTTGCATTTCAACTAGATCACTTGCCCATATTTCATCGATATGATTTACGATTACACGCCGCCGAGTAAAGTTGCGTCTTATGTATGCATGTAACTCATCTGCTAATTTTTCTTGCCAGTTTTCTTCACTCGACGGCTTTTTCCGTTTTTTGAAACTCCTAGACCTAGTTTCTGCTTTGTATTGATAACATTTCTTGCCAACCAATGCCCCCATTGTCTTTCATTATACGGTACGTTGTCTAAAGCTTGAACCATTTTCCTATCTGCTTTGTTTTTACATTTCCTATCATCCTTGCAGACGGAATAATCAACATCGTGTTGCATGGCTATAGCATCAGTTTTGCCGGTCGGCAAATCATATATTTCCAATATTTGACCAGTTTTTGGGTCATACTTCAGTTGATTTTCCAAATCATTATAAGGTCCTGTGTAATGATGCCCAGGAAGCGTCCATCCGCTTTTTGGTTTTGGTAATTTACCAATAGCTTTGTGAATATCAAGAGCACCACCGTCTAGATCTTTTCTATTTGTTGTGTATTTTTTATTCGGTCTTATTTTTGTTGACAATTGCTTTAAAGCTTGTGATCCAACATTTTGAATTGCTGGATTGAGTTTATCCAAAGCATAATCAATGGCTTTCTTCTGCAACTTTGGATCTCGTAGCATTTCTGATGTGTAATATCTACCCATTTCAACTGCTTTTTTGCCAAGATAAGGTACTTCTTTGGTTAAAAATAATTCTGCTGCTGTATCACCAACAGTGCTTAATATGCCCGCCCCTTCAAACGGGCTAGTCCGTTTCCCTGTTGCCTTTTTACAAACTTAGTCTTCGTAATACCACATTCTGCACATATACATTTTAACATAGTTCGACCATTCTTTGTCTGTTGATATTTTTCACTTCCTGGTACACAATCGGTTACCTTTTTCTGTTTTACACAATATGATCTCATATATTATATATGTTAGATATTTCTAAAATAACTTTCAATAAATTTTTCATTTTTCATTGTATCATGTATGTCAAACACTTGTAGTAAATCATAATACGAATTACCCTTATTCATTTCATTTAGAAAGTATAAACAGAAATACCCACAAGTTGTTGTTTGTATGTTTGTATCTGATTGTTTTGATGTAACAAAGTCAGATTTTTCTTTTTGGCATGATTTACCATTTCTTGAAAAGGTGGCATACCAAACAAATCAAAATAATTTATTACATTATCCTTAACATAAGTGGCTACCCAGTGAGATCCTGACATATAAGCTGGTTCAAGATTGTAGATGAATAACGCCTGTTTATGGTTATGTGGAACATTTTCATCTCTTGACAGTACATCATTGATTGGTATATTCAAATATTTACACCATTTTATTAGATCATGGTTACTCAAAGGGGTGTTTTTGTGAACTTTTGGTTTCACAATATGTCTCCTATGATTGGAATGTTTCGAAAAGGCGAGTTTTTTCCTAACAGCAGTCCTTTTCCTTTTTTGGTCGAGGTTTTTTTTTTTTTTTTTACCATTACCAGTCACATATGGCGGATAACTATAAAATGGAGGGGGTATTTTAGGCATTCCCATTCTAGGTGCTCCTGTACCATTTTTCAACCAAGGTGGTATACCTATCCTCGGTGCTCCTTTTCCAGTCATCTTTTTTATGGCTTCAATAGCTAGTGGAATACCGATGCTAGCTAACAGAGTGCCTAAAAATCCACCTGATTGTGTTTTGGTCGGTTTTATACGAACACCTGAGCCCGATTGAAGGGCATTTAATATATCCTGTTTTTGTTTCGTCGATAAAAGATGTTTATATTCTATCAGCTTCTTGATTTTGTCTTGTGGTATGAGAAAACCACCCGTCTGTAATCCTTTCCCAGAGATTGCTTTAACCAATTGAGAAGCACCTTCGCTCGCTAGTCCTCCCAAAGCACTTAATCCAAGCGTTTTTGCAATTGTTGGTGCGAATGATCTTCCAAGTGTTAATACTGTACTCAAAAGACTTCCACCGACTTGTTTCCTGATATTCGTTTTGGCTAATTTGATGTCCATTCCTTTGTTCAATTTGCGATTTTTTTCCAATCTCTTCTTCATCATTGCCGGAACATAAAGAGTATCGTTTCCATGAAGACAATCATTTGTCAGTCTCAGAACAATTGTTTCCCTTTTATGGTAAGCATTACTCATATTCTTTTTTTGATTTTCTGAAAGTCTAACATTGATTTGAAAAAGTTCAGTCATTTACTGTATATAATATATGTTATATAAATTCATGGTTCACAAAACATATATGAAAAATGTCCTATAGTTGGTGCCATCGACTTTTTTACACTATAACCAGTTCATTTCCGATTTTGTCAATGACGACTGTTTCTTCATATAAAACGACAGCATGTACACTGAAAGGACTGTCGCCAGAACTATTAGCATTGAGTTTGTACCTAAAAATCAACTGTTTGGGATCTCTTGTCACTTTCTCTGCCTGATATGATAGATTGAAATAGATCAGTGAGTATAAACTGTTGTAATTGGCTAGATTCAACTGCGTTCCGGTGTTGTAATCATTTCTTCTCATTGCATAAGACATTAAATCGTTGAATATTCTTCACTTTACTTTCAGAATCATATTCAGCTTCGGCATAAAAGACACCATTTCCATATTTCTAGACGACATGTTGTCAAATAACTACCATTTCCACGATCGGCATTGATATTATATGTATCAAATTCATATGGATTTGCCGCCGAATTCCTTGTTTTAGCTCGTTGTAGGTATACAAAAATTGCTTTAACATTGTCAATACTGGAAGAAATCTGGAAGAATCCACTACCATGCCTCGGACTTGACATTTGATACATTTCTCTGAGATACGTCCATTTGTCCTGTTTTAAAAAAGAACCAATGAACTTGTCATACAGCCTGTCCTTTGGAGTTAGTTTTGGGACCCATAGTAGAAATCTGTTAATGACAACCCTTCCATCATCAACTGCGTCAAGTTTTTGAAGAAGTTCTCTATCATCAGGCAGCTTCAAAGTAAATTCAAGCTGCATTGGTGCCAGCATCTTACCCTCCAACTCTTCAAAAAAACTGTAACGATTAAGAGGTATGATTCTATTGACATCAGAATTCCCGGTTGTTAAAAGTCGTCTAGCCTCAAATCCTGCATTCTGATTAGCATTGGCTATAAGATGACTTGTATCTAAATACCAAAGACTATTCTTAGCTACTGAGCGACTAAAATCGTCACTATATTCGAGGAGGTTTTTGACAAAAACGACCTTGTGTAAATTATCAGTGTCATACACAATTTTACCAGCGCTTTTAATCATCATATGAGAAATCAATGAATGAGATCCATTAATGACTGTTATACGATCTCCAGCATAGGCTGAGCCATTTTTGTACCTGGAACTGGACCTCGAAATAAGCATTGTACCAATCGTAAAAACTCGATCGATCATTGATTGTAAATGTATATCCATTTTTCTCCTGATGTTGACCATTGGCTGGGGCTCTAATTACATCGTCAAGTTGGAAACGCACTAACTCGTTTCTTTGTAAAAATTCACTTGTTCTAAAAGCCATTTATAATATTATATTATATAATTTTGCTATCATGTTATTTATTTGAAGTCTCTACGCCTTCTTCCAGATCCTGATATCATTTTGAGGATCATATCAGTACTTTCATCTTGCTGTTTAATGGGTGAGGATGGTACATTTGCCCTTTGCCTTGTAGCTCCTTTTCTCAAATTTGCCAATTTTTTCATTATTAGGTCTCCTGAGTTCTCTGATACCGCCTTACCCAGACGATCACCTGCATGGGAAACCCCTAATTCTAAAGCCTTCTTTGCTGTTGGCTTAGCAAATTTCTTGAAAACAGATGATGCCACACTCTTTAACGGTTTAAAAATATTATCAACGATGAGTCCAGACCCTTTGTGTTGATATACAAATCTACCAAGTTTTGGATGATAAAACCTCTTGAATTCATACGGTTTCATTTATACTTTTATGTTATATTATTCTATGCTTTTTAAAATTAGTGAAAAAGATGTATCCGCTCCATTTAGATCCAGTAATCTTCTTTTTCCATCGGTTATCCAGATTCTGATTGATGAAATTGTAGTTTTATTAACTGGATTAAATGTAACTCGTCGTGGTTCTAGGGTGAAGGAGTAACTTGGTTTTAGTACACTGGTTGAGAATGAATAAATGATGTCTGTTTCTTTGCCGTCGACAAGCGATTTGTTAATCAAATCACAATGAATATTGAGTGTTTCTGTGTCTTGACTGAGATTTGGCACTCTTGGTCCAATATGCGTTCCACTTGCTAATATCTTTTTGTCAAAACCTATTAGGTCATTAAAATTGCTGGCTCTTAAATCAAGTTGGTAATTTTCAGCTAATGTAAACGTGACCCTAAATGTTGTATCATCGAATTCAAGAGTTATCGGATACGTTTTACCAGTTTTTGTTAGATTTTTTATGTATGTGTTGAAATCTGTATAATTCCACACACCGGCTGGAAGGGTGATGTCTTTGAAAGTTGAATCGTTATCTGAACTGTATTTGATCAATTGATTTTTGTATTGAGCATTTACATTAAACCATGTGAAACTCATGTTAATAACTCGATTCAGACCAATGACATATTGCTTATTGTTGTCTAAAATTACAGGTCTGGTGAAATTTGTAGTGAAATCTTCTGGTTTGTTATTAAATTGATCTTTGACACTGTAAGATGATAAAACTATCTCTCGTTGCATTATATAATGAAGTTACATTAAATTTGGAAATATTGTTTCTATAATTTACCATATTGTGATCTATTGATTGTCGACATTTTTAATAATGTGTCCAATATAGAAACACCCATATTTCGCATGTCAATGCTGGTATTACCTGCTGATATCTCACCAACAATTAAATCTAGTTTTTTTTTATAAGTTCTTTCGGTTTGTTAAAAAATATGACATTACCACCTTTTTGTTTTTTCATACCAGAACCTTTCATTGTTTCGATTTTATTTTCATAATGATTTATGTATGGGTTTAAAGTAACTCTTGCGTTGTCTATTCTTTTGTATTCCTGTTGTTTCACAGCTTCAGAAATCAAACCACTATTGTATTGTTTACTTATAGAACCCTTGTAACCTTTCAATTGATTTCTTTTTGCTTTAGCTGCATTGACAATCTTATTGAGATATTTTTTTTGTTTTTTCGTTGAGTCATTTCTTGTTGATTTATTACCTTTTCAACATAATCATAATTTTGAAGACCAAGATCATTCAATATCTCATTATCCATATCTTCATCATCTAATCCATAATCTATCTCCTCGTCTTCATCATATTCTGGTGGTAATTCTGGTTCTTCAGGAAAGTACTTAGGATCAACATGAATCTCTTTTTTTCCTTCCAGAAGATCTTGTAAAGATTGTTCATATGTTGGCGGTTTTGGCACAAGTTGTTTTCTTTGCTGTGGCAAAACAGGTTGTTCAAATAGATCATCTAAACCCATGTCCTCAACTTCATCCTCTATATCAATGCCGTAATCTGGAACTTCTCCTTTCTTCAGTGGTGGTTTTTTCCTTGGCAACCTCAAAACCCGATTACTATCAATAACATCATCTAATTTACTTGTAATCGGTTTGAATACTTTTAAAAATCCCTGTTGACTGGTCTGCTGACCAATATCATGCTTTTTGATTGCATTACGGACATAATTGATCTTATCCCCTAATTCAGATTTACTCTTTGCGAGTTCTTTCCACTTAAGTAAACTCATTTATTGTTATATTATTACATTACATAAAATGAAAATCATATATAAAAAATAACGTTTAACACCATGTTGAACACCATGTTATCGAAACAATATACCCATATAATATAAATGAAAATACCAAATTATGATACTGACGATAAAGTCACATCCAATTTTAAACAATTATATGATTTTATGCCTGATCGATGCTTCCGCATGCTCATTTGCGGACCTTCTGGTTCGGGAAAAACAAATACACTGATGCATATGATTTACAATCTGTTGTACTTTGATAAAATATACCTTTATGCAAAAAACTTAGATCAGTCGAAGTATCAGAATCTCATGGATGAGTTCGAACCAATAAGTGATGAAGCTGGTTATGATGTTATTGAAGCAAGCAATGATAAAGTCATTCCTGTAAACGATCTTGATAGTGAAAATCAGAAATTGGTAATATTTGACGATTTTGTATGTGATAGAAACCAAAAGCCATTAGTTGACTATTTTATTCAGGGAAGACATAAAAATTGCAGTGTTATTTATCTCAGTCAATCATATTACAAGACACCAAAAGATATCAGATTAAACTGCTCGCATTTTGCTATTTATGAATTTCCAAGCAACAACGAAAAATCGCTTATTTGCAGAGAAAACAATGTATCAAAAAAATTATACGAAAAAGCAACTGGTGACCCTTACAGCTTCATATATATCGATAAGCCACGGAAATTTACAACAATGAACTTTGATGGAACAATATAAGCCATATATATATGAGTTACTCAAATGGCAAATTACCTGAAGAAACAATATCGCATGGCAAAATTATTGAAATAGTGAAAGGATTACCTGGTGTCGGTTTTAAACTTACTGATGGTGGTGATTATGATATTCAAAATAAAAAATTGAGAAATGTTGCTTCACCACAAACAAATAACGACGCTAGCACTAAGAGTTATGTAGACACTGAGGTTTCTAAGACATTAAAATTGGATGGAAGCAATGCAATGACTGGAGCCCTCAATATGGATAACAGAGGTGTTGAAAATATAGCTCCTGCTCGGCATGGGTTTAGCGAAGCTGTCAGCAGTTTACATCTACATAACTTTTATTACAATCTTAATGTTGATGATGGGTACATAGAAGCACAAAATCCGATTGATATGCAAAATCAAAGAATTAAGGGGTTAGCCGAACCAGTACATCATAAAGATGCTGCAACGAAATTTTACGTCGACAGTTATGTGTCTCAAAAAAGTGATAAATCAGAACTTGTCAATTATTTAAAAAGAGATGGGACAGTCTCCGTAACTGGTGGTCTCGATCTTGGAGACAATAAAATTACAAAGGTTGGCAACGGTTCACAATCGACTGATGTTGTTAATAAAGGTTACATTGATACTGCATTAGCCGCCAAACCAAATGTCAATCAGGTTGTGTTACGAGATGGTACTCAAGAAATGACTGGAAATTTGAATATGTCACAAAAAAAGATTGTCAATCTTGCTGATCCGACAGGTATAAATGATGCCACTGGAAAAGGTTACGTTGATCGATTATTTTTAGATTCACTTCGTTTAGACGGATCCTCTGAAATGACTGGAAATTTGAATATGAAAAATCAACGAATAATAAATCTCGGAAACGCCACACATAATCAAGATGCTATAACTTTGAAGCAAGTAAATGATGCTTTTTCAACTATAAGTACCGAAAATAATAAATATACAGACCAAAAAATAGCAGAGAGTCATATAAGCACACACGAAAACAGAAAAAATGTGTTAAAGTATGCAATGGATGATGGGGAATTTACAGAAGATTATGGAATACAGGATGTTAATTTAATCACCTTCAATGACATGCCGCATAAAACCAACGACAAGGCTTTTTCTATGAAGGTTCAAAGAGCGAATCTCAACAGCGAATATAAAGGTCGTTTTGATTTCAATCTTTTCAAAACGGAGACGACAAATCTGATAAATATACGGTTTGTGTTGAAGTGTATTTTCAAAAATCTCCTTTCTACGATTACGAATTTGGTTCTACAATTTTAGGTTATGAAGGACAAAACATCAATATCGATTCAGGTACAACGATAAAAGTCAATTCGGAATACAAGTATCTCAGAACAATCCTGAATCTAAGCCCAGACGGTACTTCTCCACAAATTGGAAGACGATTGTATGTGAGCTTCAAAAGCAATTTTGACAATAACAGTCCAGCGCTTTTACCGGTATTTGTTTTGATATATGGTATTAAAGGTGAAGCCAAAAGCGATCTGGACATGACTATATACGATTATGAAAAAGCTTATGAGGTTGTTGACAACAAATTTCAACTGCATGTGCCGTTAAATTTAAATGGTAATAAAATTTTAGGGTTATTTAATAAGATATTACCGTCTTACGCCTATGGAAGCACTTTAGAATCATCACTGGGTTGTGATTTTAATATTTCTAGAACAGTACATCTAACATTTACTAAAATTTATATTGATAAAATAAAAATTTATGCTAAAAAAAATTATCCATCAGGGTCGAATCACGATATAACTTTTTATGGAGACAATAGTGTATTTTATGACATAGATTTTTCAACAAGCAAAATCCTTACTGTAAATATCAATCGATATTTTGAAAACATATCAAACATACGAATAAATTTCGAAGACGATGACGGGGATGGTGTAAGATCGTATGTTTACATTATACATTACAAAACATTACTGATTAATTAAATTATATGATATAATAGTATATGACATTGTATGTAAAAAATTTAGATGGTACACATCTTCTTGACACCATTGACTATCACTCTGATGATGATTTCACCTATCAAGCTCAAGCTCAACTTTCAGTAAACGATGATGGACATATAGAAACTGACAAAAATCTCATTGTAAAGGCTGTTACAAATGATAACGATGTTGTCATAAAAAAACAACTTGATTTGAAGTTAGACAGATCGACTTTCATCATTTCAAACAGTCTACCTGGTCTACCAGTGTTAGACAAAATTAGCATTGCCTTGATTCCAGCTCTTTCAGTAATTACAGCCGATTCGAATGATAGAGTTAGTTCATGGATTGATCCTGTCAATAATATCGATTTTTCACAATCGACCAATTCAAAAAAGCCTCTTTTTCTAAGGGATTCATCAAAAAAACTGTTTTTTGTACGTTTTGATGGTAGTGATGACTATTTGGAAAAAAATTCGTTTGATGTTTCTGAAATAGCAGGTAAATCTGGTAACACATGTACAGTAATACTGGTTGTCAATACAAAAGCAATAACTGATCAATCTCAGTTTCAATGGGGGCGCGGAGCCGTCAGATTCGGTATGCATATACCATGGGGAGATGGTACAGTCTATATCGATTTTGGTTCATCGTCAAATGGCAGACTTAACATTCCTTCTTTGCTGAATTTCTCTGGTAATATCGAAGTTTGGACGATTCGTATTAATGGGGCAAATCTGGAACTCTTTAGAGGCGTTACATCAATCAGTGCGATTAAAACAGGAACAATTTCTGCCACTCTGACAGGTTCAGCTCAAGAAATATTCATTGGATGTCAGGTTCATACTGATGGCACTGCTATAAATTTCTGTGAAATGGATTTATATGCTTTTGCTGTTTGGGCAAAATCTCTGTCTGATAATGAATTAAAAAATATGTTTAGGTTCATTTCAAAATCATTTTGATTTGTGATGTGGTTATTTTAAAATATATAACGCAATATATAGATACGTAGACTTGAACTAGGTCAAAAACATTTATTTGCTACTCCGAGTTTCATGCTTCTCACGAAGCAATCATCAGGAAACTGCCAAAAAGAAGGAATACATGGTGTTTTACAGTGATTTTGAAAATAACGGTAGCAATTCACTATAGGCTGGGGTGCATAGCAACGGTGAAACAATACAAACTGTTTCCAGTGAGCTGCTAAAAATAAGCCTTAAATAATTACGCTATTGAGAAGGAATTTCTTTGCATGTCTGCAACTTGTTACAAGCTCATTTCTGTTGTTAAGGGTCGCCAAATCTGGTCTACAAATTATATAGTATTTCTCCCACAGACATAAATTACACTTCTTTGTTACATTTGAATAGGATCTCGCATGCCTAACAATCCGCCATTTAAGATATCGGGACCTAAGCGATCTGTTAAGATCACCGATCGTTTCACATGTACCTCCGCAAATGTCATTTATTGCATAACCTGCACGTTATGCAATAAATTATACATTGGTGAGACAGGTAGACGACTAGGTGACCGATTCCGCGAACACCTTCGCGATGTTGAGAAGAATGACAAGGATGCATCCAAGCCAGTCGCTCGCCATTTCAATCTGCCTAACCACTCCAAAAAACACATGGCTATCTGCGGCCTTTCCCTACATCTAGGTACGACGGAAAGCCGCAAGAATCTGGAACAAAAATTCATCTTTCAAATCGGCACCCTTAATCCCCACGGTATTAACGAACGCTTTTCATTTAACTAATATATTCCTATTTTTCACGTTGCCATGTTACCACCAATAGCGTAGCTCCTACTCTACTATAAAAACTACACGTAACCCATAATCCCTCGATTCGCTCTGACGAAGGGCTAACGCTCGAGACGTCAGCTTTTAGAATCTCTGTACGGTGGCCAATTTACATTATCAACTCCGTTGATAAAACCAAATTTAATGTGATAGTCGACTTTCTTGTCTTTCAAACCCCATACATATTTACTAAGTTCAGTGGAATTTCTGTAGCGTTCATTTCTAAAAGAACATGTGTGGTTTCTATAACGTGATTTGAATGATGTGTCGCAAAGACCGATGTAAGTTTGCTTTGACTGAGATGTTGTGACCTCTGCTTGATAGATGGTATTCCGCACGTTGCACTTTCCGTCTAGAGGGCAGGATCTTTTGTTACGGCAGTTGCAAGTGTTGATAGTTTGAGCGGGTGGATTTGATGACTTGTTAATGACGGCTTTATTTTGGTTGGAGATAATTGTTTTTACATTGCTCATGCAGCTATAACTAATTTTGAGAGTGTTCCGGTTGAAAATTCTGTGCAAAGGGTGTGATTTTGGGAAGTGCTTGCCGATTAGGGTGAGGAAACACTTTCCAACTTTTGTTTTGACGTTTTGGCTGTACGGAGGATTGAACCAGGTGATGTTTCTAGGCCTATTCTTGCGGTGTTTGGTTTCTGGAGTTGTTTTTCTGTAGGTTAGATTATATATGTAGCCGCTCTTGTTGAGTGCATCTTGGTAGGTTTCTTTCGCTTTATCAAATGATTCTTTGTCGGAAGAAATTTCGGAGAGGCGCTTGTTTATGGATTCCGGTATGTT